>NW_027141136.1:0-115150 GCF_036365525.1 Heterodontus francisci | reverse complement strand
TGCGAGATTCAGAGAGAGTCATCGAGTGTCAGAGAGTGTCAGAGAGTTTCAGAGATTGTCACAGAGTTTCAGAGAATTTCAGAGAGTGTCAGAGAGTTTCAGAGAGTCTCAGATAGTGTCAGAGAGTGTCAGAGAGTGTCTGAGAGTGTCTGAGAGTTTCAGAGAGTGTCAGAGAGTTTCAGTGAGCTTCTGCGAGTTTCTGAGAGTGTCAGAGAGTTGCAAAGAGTTTCAGAGAGTTTCAGAGAGTGTCAGAAAGTTTCAGAGAGTGTCCGAGAGTTTCAGAGAGTTTCAGAGGGTGTCACAGAGTGTCAGAGAGTTTCAGAAAGCTTCAGAGAGTGTCAGGGACTGTCAGAGAGTGTCAGAGAGCTTCAGAGAGTTTCAGAGAGAGTCAGACAGTGCCTGAGAGTGTCAAAGAGTGTCAAAGAGTTTCAAAGAGTGTCAGAGAGTGTCAGAGAGTGTCAGAGGGTTTCAGAGAGTGTCAGAGAGTTTCAGAGAATTTCTGAGAGTGTCAGAGAGTGCCTGAGAGTTTCTGACAGTTTCTGAGTGTGCCAGAGAGTGTCAGAGAGTGTCAGAGTGTTTCAGAGAGTGTCACAGAGTTTCAGAGAGTGTCAGAGATTTTCAGAGAGTTTCAGTGATCTTCAGAGAGTGTCAGTGAGTGCCACAGAGTGTCAGTGAGTGTCAGAGCGTTTCAGAGATTGTCAGACAGTGTCAGATAGTGTCAGTGATTGTCAGAGAGTGTCAGAGAGTTTCAGAGATTGTCACAGAGTGTCAGAGAGTTTCAGAGAGTTTCAGAGAGTTTCAGGGAGTTTCTGAGATTTTCTGAGATTGTCAGAGAGTTTCAGAGAGTTTCAGAGATCTTCAGAGAGTTTCAGAGTGTTTCAGAGAGTGTCGGAATGTTTCAAGAGAGTGTCAGAGAGTGTCATAGACTTTTAGAGAATTTCAGAGAGTGTCACAGAATGTCAGAGAGTATCAGAGAGCTTCAGAGAGTGTCAGAGAGTGTCAGAGATAGTAGAGAGTTTCAGAGAGAGTCAGAAAGTGTCTGAGAGTGTCAGAGAGTTTCAGAGAGTGTCAGAGAGTGCCTGAGAGTTTCTGACAGTTTCTGAGTGTGCCAGAGAGTGTCAGAGAGTGTCAGAGTGTTTCAGAGAGTGTCACAGAGTTTCAGAGAGTGTCAGAGATTTTCAGAGAGTTTCAGTGATCTTCAGAGAGTGTCAGTGAGTGCCACAGAGTGTCAGTGAGTGTCAGAGCGTTTCAGAGATTGTCAGACAGTGTCAGATAGTGTCAGTGATTGTCAGAGAGTGTCAGAGAGTTTCAGAGATTGTCACAGAGTGTCAGAGAGTTTCAGAGAGTTTCAGAGGGTGTCACAGAGTGTCAGAGAGTTTCAGAAAGCTTCAGAGAGTGTCAGGGACTGTCAGAGAGTGTCAGAGAGCTTCAGAGAGTTTCAGAGAGAGTCAGACAGTGCCTGAGAGTGTCAAAGAGTGTCAAAGAGTTTCAAAGAGTGTCAGAGAGTGTCAGAGAGTGTCAGAGGGTTTCAGAGAGTGTCAGAGAGTTTCAGAGAATTTCTGAGAGTGTCAGAGAGTGCCTGAGAGTTTCTGACAGTTTCTGAGTGTGCCAGAGAGTGTCAGAGAGTGTCAGAGTGTTTCAGAGAGTGTCACAGAGTTTCAGAGAGTGTCAGAGATTTTCAGAGAGTTTCAGTGATCTTCAGAGAGTGTCAGTGAGTGCCACAGAGTGTCAGTGAGTGTCAGAGCGTTTCAGAGATTGTCAGACAGTGTCAGATAGTGTCAGTGATTGTCAGAGAGTATCAGAGAGTGTCTGCGAGATTCAGAGAGAGTCATCGAGTGTCAGAGAGTGTCAGAGAGTTTCAGAGATTGTCACAGAGTTTCAGAGAATTTCAGAGAGTGTCAGAGAGTTTCAGAGAGTCTCAGATAGTGTCAGAGAGTGTCAGAGAGTGTCTGAGAGTGTCTGAGAGTTTCAGAGAGTGTCAGAGAGTTTCAGTGAGCTTCTGCGAGTTTCTGAGAGTGTCAGAGAGTTGCAAAGAGTTTCAGAGAGTTTCAGAGAGTGTCAGAAAGTTTCAGAGAGTGTCCGAGAGTTTCAGAGAGTTTCAGAGGGTGTCACAGAGTGTCAGAGAGTTTCAGAAAGCTTCAGAGAGTGTCAGGGACTGTCAGAGAGTGTCAGAGAGCTTCAGAGAGTTTCAGAGAGAGTCAGACAGTGCCTGAGAGTGTCAAAGAGTGTCAAAGAGTTTCAAAGAGTGTCAGAGAGTGTCAGAGAGTGTCAGAGGGTTTCAGAGAGTGTCAGAGAGTTTCAGAGAATTTCTGAGAGTGTCAGAGAGTGCCTGAGAGTTTCTGACAGTTTCTGAGTGTGCCAGAGAGTGTCAGAGAGTGTCAGAGTGTTTCAGAGAGTGTCACAGAGTTTCAGAGAGTGTCAGAGATTTTCAGAGAGTTTCAGTGATCTTCAGAGAGTGTCAGTGAGTGCCACAGAGTGTCAGTGAGTGTCAGAGCGTTTCAGAGATTGTCAGACAGTGTCAGATAGTGTCAGTGATTGTCAGAGAGTGTCAGAGAGTTTCAGAGATTGTCACAGAGTGTCAGAGAGTTTCAGAGAGTTTCAGAGAGTTTCAGGGAGTTTCTGAGATTTTCTGAGATTGTCAGAGAGTTTCAGAGAGTTTCAGAGATCTTCAGAGAGTTTCAGAGTGTTTCAGAGAGTGTCGGAATGTTTCAAGAGAGTGTCAGAGAGTGTCATAGACTTTTAGAGAATTTCAGAGAGTGTCACAGAATGTCAGAGAGTATCAGAGAGCTTCAGAGAGTGTCAGAGAGTGTCAGAGATAGTAGAGAGTTTCAGAGAGAGTCAGAAAGTGTCTGAGAGTGTCAGAGAGTTTCAGAGAGTGTCAGAGAGTGCCTGAGAGTTTCTGACAGTTTCTGAGTGTGCCAGAGAGTGTCAGAGAGTGTCAGAGTGTTTCAGAGAGTGTCACAGAGTTTCAGAGAGTGTCAGAGATTTTCAGAGAGTTTCAGTGATCTTCAGAGAGTGTCAGTGAGTGCCACAGAGTGTCAGTGAGTGTCAGAGCGTTTCAGAGATTGTCAGACAGTGTCAGATAGTGTCAGTGATTGTCAGAGAGTGTCAGAGAGTTTCAGAGATTGTCACAGAGTGTCAGAGAGTTTCAGAGAGTTTCAGAGAGTTTCAGAGAGTTTCTGAGATTTTCTGAGATTGTCAGAGAGTTTCAGAGAGTTTCAGAGATCTTCAGAGAGTTTCAGAGTGTTTCAGAGAGTGTCGGAATGTTTCAAGAGAGTGTCAGAGAGTGTCATAGACTTTTAGAGAATTTCAGAGAGTGTCACAGAATGTCAGAGAGTATCAGAGAGCTTCAGAGAGTGTCAGAGAGTGTCAGAGATAGTAGAGAGTTTCAGAGAGAGTCAGAAAGTGTCTGAGAGTGTCAGAGAGTTTCAGAGAGTGTCAGAGAGTTTCAGAGACATTCTGATAGTGTCAGAGAGTGCCTGAGAGTTTCTGACAGTTTCTGAGTGTGTCGGAGAGACTCAGAGAATGTCAGAGATTTTCAGAGAGTGTCACAGAGTGTCAGAGAGTTTCAGAGAGTTTCAGAGAGTGTCAGAGAGTGTCAGAGAGCTTCAGACAGTGTCAGGGAGTGTCAGAGAGTGTCAGAGAGTTTCAGATAGAGTCAGACAGTGTCTGAGATTGTCAAAGAGTGTCAAAGAGTTTCAGAGAGTGTCAGAGAGTGTCAGAGAGCTTCAGAGAGTGTCAGGGAGTGTCAGAGAGTGTCAGAGAGTTTCAGAGAGAGTCATATAGTGTCTGAGAGTGTCAAAGAGTGTCAAAGTGTTTCAGAGGGTGTCAGAGAGTGTCAGAGAGTTTCAGAGAGTGTCAAAGAGTTTCAGAGAGGTTCTGAGAGTGTCGAAGTGTGTCTGCGGGAGTCAGAGAGTGTCAGAGAGTGTCACAGAGTGTCAGAGAGTGTCAGAGAGTGTCAGAGATTTTCAGAGAGTTTCAGAGATGTTCAGAGAGTGTCAGAGAGTGTCAGGGAGTTTCAGAGAGTTACAGAGTGTCAGAGTGTCAGAGAGTTTCGGAGAGATTCAGAGAGTGTCGGAGAGTGTCAGGGAGTGTCACAGAGTGACACAGAGTTGCAGAGTGTGTCACAGAGTGTCCGAGAGTTTCCGAAAGTGTCAGATACTGTCAGAGAGTTTCAGAAAGTGTCAGAGAGTGTCTGAGAATATCAGAGAGTGTCAGAGTGTTTCAGAGAGTGCCAGAGATTTTCAGAGAGTTTCAGAGATCTTCAGAGAGTGTCAGAGAGTGCGAGAAAGTTTCAGAGAGTGTGACAGAGTGTCGGAGAGTTTCAGAGAGATTCAGAGAGTGTCCGAGAGATTCAGAAAGTGTCAGATAGTGTCAGCGAGTTTCAGAGATCTTCAGAGAGTGTCTGAGAGTGTCTGAGAGTGCCAGAGATTGTCAGAGAGTTTCAGAGAGTGTCAGAGAGTGTCAGAGAGTTTCAGAGAGTTTTAGAGAGTGTCAGAGAGTGTCAGAGAGTTTCAGAGAGTTTCAGAGAGCTTCAGAGAGTTTCAGAGAGTGTCAGAAAGTTTCAGAGAGTGTCACAGAGTTTCAGAGAGTGTCACAGAGTGTCAGAGTGATTCAGAGAGATTCAGAGAGTGTCAGAGATTGTCAGAGAGTGTCAGACAGTTTCAGAGAGTTTCAGAGCGTGTCAGAGAGTTTCAGACAGTTTCAGAGAGTGTCAGAGAGTGTCAGAGAGTTTCAGAGAGTCTCAGATAGTGTCAGAGAGTGTCAGAGAGTGTCTGAGAGTGTCTGAGAGTTTCAGAGAGTGTCAGAGAGTTTCAGTGAGCTTCTGCGAGTTTCTGAGAGTGTCAGAGAGTTGCAAAGAGTTTCAGAGAGTTTCAGAGAGTGTCAGAAAGTTTCAGAGAGTGTCCGAGAGTTTCAGAGAGTTTCAGAGGGTGTCACAGAGTGTCAGAGAGTTTCAGAAAGCTTCAGAGAGTGTCAGGGACTGTCAGAGAGTGTCAGAGAGCTTCAGAGAGTTTCAGAGAGAGTCAGACAGTGCCTGAGAGTGTCAAAGAGTGTCAAAGAGTTTCAAAGAGTGTCAGAGAGTGTCAGAGAGTGTCAGAGGGTTTCAGAGAGTGTCAGAGAGTTTCAGAGAATTTCTGAGAGTGTCAGAGAGTGCCTGAGAGTTTCTGACAGTTTCTGAGTGTGCCAGAGAGTGTCAGAGAGTGTCAGAGTGTTTCAGAGAGTGTCACAGAGTTTCAGAGAGTGTCAGAGATTTTCAGAGAGTTTCAGTGATCTTCAGAGAGTGTCAGTGAGTGCCACAGAGTGTCAGTGAGTGTCAGAGCGTTTCAGAGATTGTCAGACAGTGTCAGATAGTGTCAGTGATTGTCAGAGAGTATCAGAGAGTGTCTGCGAGATTCAGAGAGAGTCATCGAGTGTCAGAGAGTGTCAGAGAGTTTCAGAGATTGTCACAGAGTTTCAGAGAATTTCAGAGAGTGTCAGAGAGTTTCAGAGAGTCTCAGATAGTGTCAGAGAGTGTCAGAGAGTGTCTGAGAGTGTCTGAGAGTTTCAGAGAGTGTCAGAGAGTTTCAGTGAGCTTCTGCGACTTTCTGAGAGTGTCAGAGAGTTGCAAAGAGTTTCAGAGAGTTTCAGAGAGTGTCAGAAAGTTTCAGAGAGTGTCCGAGAGTTTCAGAGAGTTTCAGAGGGTGTCACAGAGTGTCAGAGAGTTTCAGAAAGCTTCAGAGAGTGTCAGGGACTGTCAGAGAGTGTCAGAGAGCTTCAGAGAGTTTCAGAGAGAGTCAGACAGTGCCTGAGAGTGTCAAAGAGTGTCAAAGAGTTTCAAAGAGTGTCAGAGAGTGTCAGAGAGTGTCAGAGGGTTTCAGAGAATTTCTGAGAGTGTCAGAGAGTGCCTGAGAGTTTCTGACAGTTTCTGAGTGTGCCAGAGAGTGTCAGAGAGTGTCAGAGTGTTTCAGAGAGTGTCACAGAGTTTCAGAGAGTGTCAGAGATTTTCAGAGAGTTTCAGTGATCTTCAGAGAGTGTCAGTGAGTGCCACAGAGTGTCAGTGAGTGTCAGAGCGTTTCAGAGATTGTCAGACAGTGTCAGATAGTGTCAGTGATTGTCAGAGAGTGTCAGAGAGTTTCAGAGATTGTCACAGAGTGTCAGAGAGTTTCAGAGAGTTTCAGAGAGTTTCAGAGAGTTTCTGAGATTTTCTGAGATTGTCAGAGAGTTTCAGAGAGTTTCAGAGATCTTCAGAGAGTTTCAGAGTGTTTCAGAGAGTGTCGGAATGTTTCAAGAGAGTGTCAGAGAGTGTCATAGACTTTTAGAGAATTTCAGAGAGTGTCACAGAATGTCAGAGAGTATCAGAGAGCTTCAGAGAGTGTCAGAGAGTGTCAGAGATAGTAGAGAGTTTCAGAGAGAGTCAGAAAGTGTCTGAGAGTGTCAGAGAGTTTCAGAGAGTGTCAGAGAGTGCCTGAGAGTTTCTGACAGTTTCTGAGTGTGCCAGAGAGTGTCAGAGAGTGTCAGAGTGTTTCAGAGAGTGTCACAGAGTTTCAGAGAGTGTCAGAGATTTTCAGAGAGTGTCAGTGATCTTCAGAGAGTGTCAGTGAGTGCCACAGAGTGTCAGTGAGTGTCAGAGCGTTTCAGAGATTGTCAGACAGTGTCAGATAGTGTCAGTGATTGTCAGAGAGTGTCAGAGAGTTTCAGAGATTGTCACAGAGTGTCAGAGAGTTTCAGAGAGTTTCAGAGAGTTTCAGAGAGTTTCTGAGATTTTCTGAGATTGTCAGAGAGTTTCAGAGAGTTTCAGAGATCTTCAGAGAGTTTCAGAGTGTTTCAGAGAGTGTCGGAATGTTTCAAGAGAGTGTCAGAGAGTGTCATAGACTTTTAGAGAATTTCAGAGAGTGTCACAGAATGTCAGAGAGTATCAGAGAGCTTCAGAGAGTGTCAGAGAGTGTCAGAGATAGTAGAGAGTTTCAGAGAGAGTCAGAAAGTGTCTGAGAGTGTCAGAGAGTTTCAGAGAGTGTCAGAGAGTTTCAGAGACATTCTGATAGTGTCAGAGAGTGCCTGAGAGTTTCTGACAGTTTCTGAGTGTGTCGGAGAGACTCAGAGAATGTCAGAGATTTTCAGAGAGTGTCACAGAGTGTCAGAGAGTTTCAGAGAGTTTCAGAGAGTGTCAGAGAGTGTCAGAGAGCTTCAGACAGTGTCAGGGAGTGTCAGAGAGTGTCAGAGAGTTTCAGATAGAGTCAGACAGTGTCTGAGATTGTCAAAGAGTGTCAAAGAGTTTCAGAGAGTGTCAGAGAGTGTCAGAGAGCTTCAGAGAGTGTCAGGGAGTGTCAGAGAGTGTCAGAGAGTTTCAGAGAGAGTCATATAGTGTCTGAGAGTGTCAAAGAGTGTCAAAGTGTTTCAGAGGGTGTCAGAGAGTGTCAGAGAGTTTCAGAGAGTGTCAAAGAGTTTCAGAGAGGTTCTGAGAGTGTCGAAGTGTGTCTGCGGGAGTCAGAGAGTGTCAGAGAGTGTCACAGAGTGTCAGAGAGTGTCAGAGAGTGTCAGAGATTTTCAGAGAGTTTCAGAGATGTTCAGAGAGTGTCAGAGAGTGTCAGGGAGTTTCAGAGAGTTACAGAGTGTCAGAGTGTCAGAGAGTTTCGGAGAGATTCAGAGAGTGTCGGAGAGTGTCAGGGAGTGTCACAGAGTGACACAGAGTTGCAGAGTGTGTCACAGAGTGTCCGAGAGTTTCCGAAAGTGTCAGATACTGTCAGAGAGTTTCAGAAAGTGTCAGAGAGTGTCTGAGAATATCAGAGAGTGTCAGAGTGTTTCAGAGAGTGCCAGAGATTTTCAGAGAGTTTCAGAGATCTTCAGAGAGTGTCAGAGAGTGCGAGAAAGTTTCAGAGAGTGTGACAGAGTGTCGGAGAGTTTCAGAGAGATTCAGAGAGTGTCCGAGAGATTCAGAAAGTGTCAGATAGTGTCAGCGAGTTTCAGAGATCTTCAGAGAGTGTCTGAGAGTGTCTGAGAGTGCCAGAGATTGTCAGAGAGTTTCAGAGAGTGTCAGAGAGTGTCAGAGAGTTTCAGAGAGTTTTAGAGAGTGTCAGAGAGTGTCAGAGAGTTTCAGAGAGTTTCAGAGAGCTTCAGAGAGTTTCAGAGAGTGTCAGAAAGTTTCAGAGAGTGTCACAGAGTTTCAGAGAGTGTCACAGAGTGTCAGAGTGATTCAGAGAGATTCAGAGAGTGTCAGAGATTGTCAGAGAGTGTCAGACAGTTTCAGAGAGTTTCAGAGCGTGTCAGAGAGTTTCAGACAGTTTCAGAGAGTGTCAGAGAGTGTCAGAGAGTTTCAGAGAGTCTCAGATAGTGTCAGAGAGTGTCAGAGAGTGTCTGAGAGTGTCTGAGAGTTTCAGAGAGTGTCAGAGAGTTTCAGTGAGCTTCTGCGAGTTTCTGAGAGTGTCAGAGAGTTGCAAAGAGTTTCAGAGAGTTTCAGAGAGTGTCAGAAAGTTTCAGAGAGTGTCCGAGAGTTTCAGAGAGTTTCAGAGGGTGTCACAGAGTGTCAGAGAGTTTCAGAAAGCTTCAGAGAGTGTCAGGGACTGTCAGAGAGTGTCAGAGAGCTTCAGAGAGTTTCAGAGAGAGTCAGACAGTGCCTGAGAGTGTCAAAGAGTGTCAAAGAGTTTCAAAGAGTGTCAGAGAGTGTCAGAGAGTGTCAGAGGGTTTCAGAGAGTGTCAGAGAGTTTCAGAGAATTTCTGAGAGTGTCAGAGAGTGCCTGAGAGTTTCTGACAGTTTCTGAGTGTGCCAGAGAGTGTCAGAGAGTGTCAGAGTGTTTCAGAGAGTGTCACAGAGTTTCAGAGAGTGTCAGAGATTTTCAGAGAGTTTCAGTGATCTTCAGAGAGTGTCAGTGAGTGCCACAGAGTGTCAGTGAGTGTCAGAGCGTTTCAGAGATTGTCAGACAGTGTCAGATAGTGTCAGTGATTGTCAGAGAGTATCAGAGAGTGTCTGCGAGATTCAGAGAGAGTCATCGAGTGTCAGAGAGTGTCAGAGAGTTTCAGAGATTGTCACAGAGTGTCAGAGAGTTTCAGAGAGTTTCAGAGAGTTTCAGAGAGTTTCTGAGATTTTCTGAGATTGTCAGAGAGTTTCAGAGAGTTTCAGAGATCTTCAGAGTGTTTCAGAGTGTTTCAGAGAGTGTCGGAATGTTTCAAGAGAGTGTCAGAGAGTGTCATAGACTTTTAGAGAATTTCAGAGAGTGTCACAGAATGTCAGAGAGTATCAGAGAGCTTCAGAGAGTGTCAGAGAGTGTCGGAGATAGTAGAGAGTTTCAGAGAGAGTCAGAAAGTGTCTGAGAGTGTCAGAGTGTTTCAGAGAGTGTCAGAGAGTTTCAGAGACATTCTGATAGTGTCAGAGAGTGCCTGAGAGTTTCTGACAGTTTCTGAGTGTGTCGGAAAGACTCAGAGAATGTCAGAGATTTTCAGAGAGTTTCACAGAGTGTCAGAGAGTTTCAGAGAGTTTCAGAGAGTGTCAGAGAGTGTCAGAGAGCTTCAGACAGTGTCAGGGAGTGTCAGAGAGTGTCAGAGAGTTTCAGATAGAGTCAGACAGTGTTTGAGATTGTCAAAGAGTGTCAAAGAGTTTCAGAGAGTGTCAGAGAGTGTCAGAGAGCTTCAGAGAGTTTCAGGGAGTGTCAGAGAGTGTCAGAGAGTTTCAGAGAGAGTCAGATAGTGTCTGAGAGTGTCAAAGAGTGTCAAAGTGTTTCAGAGGGTGTCAGAGAGTGTCAGAGAGTGTCAGAGAGTTTCAGAGAGTGTCAAAGAGTTTCAGAGAGGTTCTGAGAGTGTCAGAGAGTTTCTGAGAGTTTCTGAGTGTGTCGAAGTGTGTCTGCGTGAGTCAGAGAGTGTCTGAGAGTGTCACAGAGTGTCAGAGAGTGTCAGAGATTTTCAGAGCGTTTCAGAGATGTTCAGAGAGTGTCAGAGAGTGTCAGGGAGTTTCAGAGAGTTACAGAGTGTCACAGAGTGTCAGAGAGTTTCGGAGAGATTCAGAGAGTGTCAGAGAGTGTCAGAGAGTGTCACAGAGTGACACAGAGTTGCAGAGTGTGTCAGAGAGTGTCCGAGAGTTTCCGAAAGTGTCAGATACTGTCAGAGAGTTTCAGAAAGTGTCAGAGAGTGTCAGAGAGTGTCTGAGAATATCAGAGAGTTTCAGAGATCTTCAGAGAGTGTCAGAGAGTGCGAGAAAGTTTCAGAGAGTGTGACAGAGTGTCGGAGAGTTTCAGAGAGATTCAGAGAGTGTCCGAGAGATTCAGAAAGTGTCAGATAGTGTCAGAGAGTTTCAGAGATCTTCAGAGAGTGTCTGAGAGTGTCTGAGAGTGCCAGAGATTGTCAGAGAGTTTCAGAGAGTGTCAGAGAGTGTCAGAGAGTGTCAGAGAGTTTCAGAGAGTGTCAGAGAGTGTCACAGAGTTTCAGAGAGTTTCAGAGAGCTTCAGAGAGTTTCAGAGAGTGTCTGAAAGTTTCAGAGAGTGTCAGAGAGTTTCAGAGAGTGTCACAGATTGTCAGAGTGATTCAGAGAGATTCAGAGAGTGTCAGAGATTGTCAGAGAGTGTCAGACAGTTTCAGAGAGTTTCAGAGAGTGTCAGAGAGTTTCAGAGAGAGTCAGTGAATGTCAGAGAGTGTCAAAGAGTGTCACAGAGTTTCAGAGTGTGAGAGAGCATCAGAGAGTGTCAGAGAGTTTCAGAGAGAGTCAGAGAGTTTCAGAGACTTTCTGAGAGTGTCAGAGAGTTCCAGAGAGTTTCTGACAGTTTCTGAGAGTGTCGGAGGGTGTCCGGGAGAGTCAGAGAGTATCTGAGAGTGTCACAGAGTGTCAGAGAGTGTCAGAGATTTTCAGAGAGTTTCAGAGATGTTCAGAGAGTGTCAGAGAGTGCCAGAAAGTTTCAGAGAGTGTCACAGAGTGTCGGAGAGTTTCAGAGAGATTCAGAAAGTGTCCGAGAGATTCAGAAAGTGTCAGATAGTGTCAGAGAGTTTCAGAAAGTGTCACAGAGTGTCAGCGAGTGTCTGAGAGTGTCAGAGAGTGTCAGAGAGTGTCAGAGAGTGTCAGAGAGTTTCAGAGAATTTCAGAGAGTGTCAGAGAGTTTCAGAGATTCTCAGATAGTGTCAGAGAGTGTCAGAGAGTGTCTGAGAGTGTCTGAGAGTTTCAGAGAGTGTCAGAGAGTGTCAGAGAGTTTCAGTGAGCTTCTGAGAGTTTCTGAGAGTGTCAAAGAGTGTCAAAGAGTTTCAGAGTGTCAGAGAGTGTCAGAGGGTTTCAGAGAGTGTCAGAGAGTGTCTGTGAGTATCAGAGATTGTCAGAGAGTTTCAGAGAGCGTCAGAGAGTGTCAGAGAGTTTCAGAGAGTTTCAGAGAGTGTCAGAGAGTGTCAGAGAGTTTCAGAAAGTGTCAGAGAGTGTCAGAGAGTGTCACAGAGTTTCAGAGATTTTCAGAGAGTGCCAGAGATCTTCAGAGAGTGTCAGAGAGTGCCAGAAAGTTTCAGAGAGTGTCACAGAGTGTCGGAGAGTTTCAGAGAGATTCAGAGATTTTCCGAGAGATTCAGAAAGTGTCAGATAGTGTCAGAGAGTTTCAGAAAGTGTCAGAGAGTGTCAGAGAGTGTCTGAGAGTGTCAGAGAGTGTCAGAGAGTTTCAGAGAGTGTCAGAGAGTGTCAGAGAGTTTCAGAGAATTTCAGAGAGTGTCAGAGAGTTTCAGAGAGTCTCAGATAGTGTCAGAGAGTGTCAGAGAGTGTCTGAGAGTGTCTGAGAGTTTCAGAGAGTGTCAGAGAGTGTCAGAGAGTTTCAGTGAGTTTCAGAGATCTTCAGAGAGTGTCAGTGAGTGCCATAGAGTGTCAGTGAGTGTCAGAGAGTTTCAGAGAGTGTCAGGGATTTTCAGAGAGTTTCAGAGATCTTCAGCGAGTGTCAGAGAGTGCCTGAAAGTTTCAGAGAGTGTCACAGAGTGTCGGAGAGTTTCAGAGAGTGTCAGAGAGTTTCAGAGAGTTTCAGAGAGTGTCAGAGAGCTTCAGACAGTGTCAGGGAGTGTCAGAGAGTGTCACAGAGTTTCAGATAGAGTCAGACAGTGTCTGAGATTGTCAAAGAGTTTCAGAGAGTGTCAGGGAGTGTCAGAAAGTGTCAGAGAGTGTCAGAGAGTGTCTGAGAATATCAGAGAGTTTCAGAGATCTTCAGAGAGTGTCAGAGAGTGCGAGAAAGTTTCAGAGAGTGTGACAGAGTGTCGGAGAGTTTCAGAGAGATTCAGAGAGTGTCCGAGAGATTCAGAAAGTGTCAGATAGTGTCAGAGAGTTTCAGAGATCTTCAGAGAGTGTCTGAGAGTTTCTGAGAGTGCCAGAGATTGTCAGAGTGTTTCAGAGAGTGTCAGAGAGTGTCAGAGAGTTTCAGAGAGTTTCAGAGAGTGTCAGAGAGTGTCAGAGAGTTTCAGAGAGTTTCAGAGAGCTTCAGAGAGTTTCAGAGAGTGTCTGAAAGTTTCAGAGAGTGTCAGAGAGTTTCAGAGAGTGTCACAGAGTGTCAGAGTGATTCAGAGAGATTCAGAGAGTGTCAGAGATTGTCAGAGAGTGTCAGAGAGTTTCAGAGAGTTTCAGAGAGTGTCAGAGATTTTCAGAGAGAGTCAGTGAGTGTCAGAGAGTGTCAAAGAGTGTCACAGAGTTTCAGAGTGTCAGAGAGCATCAGAGAGTGTCAGAGAGTTTCAGAGAGAGTCAGAGAGTTTCAGAGACTTTCTGAGAGTGTCAGAGAGTTCCAGAGAGTTTCTGACAGTTTCTGAGAGTTTCGGAGGGTGTCTGGGAGAGTCAGAGAGTATCTGAGAGTGTCACAGAGTGTCAGAGAGTGTCAGAGATTTTCAGAGAGTTTCAGAGATGTTCAGAGAGTGTCAGAGAGTGCCAGAAAGTTTCAGAGAGTGTCACAGAGTGTCGGAGAGTTTCAGAGAGATTCAGAGAGTGTCCGAGAGATTCAGAAAGTGTCAGATAGTGTCAGAGAGTTTCAGAAAGTGTCACAGAGTGTCAGCGAGTGTCTGAGAGTGTCAGAGAGTGTCAGAGAGTTTCAGAGAGTGTCAGAGAGTGTCAGAGAGTTTCAGAGAATTTCAGAGAGTGTCAGAGAGTTTCAGAGAGTCTCAGATAGTGTCAGAGAGTGTCAGAGAGTGTCTGAGAGTGTCTGAGAGTTTCAGAGAGTGTCAGAGAGTGTCAGAGAGTTTCAGTGAGCTTCTGAGAGTTTCTGAGAGTGTCAAAGAGTGTCGAAGAGTTTCAGAGAGTGTCAGAGAGTGTCAGAGGGTTTCAGAGAGTGTCAGAGAGTGTCTGAGAGTGTCAGAGATTGTCAGAGAGTTTCAGAGAGCGTCAGAGAGTGTCAGAGAGTTTCAGAGAGTTTCAGAGAGTGTCAGAGAGTGTCAGAGAGTTTCAGAAAGTGTCAGAGAGTGTCAGAGAGTGTCACAGAGTTTCAGAGATTTTCAGAGAGTGCCAGAGATCTTCAGAGAGTGTCAGAGAGTGCCAGAAAGTTTCAGAGAGTGTCACAGAGTGTCGGAGAGTTTCAGAGAGATTCAGAGATTTTCCGAGAGATTCAGAAAGTGTCAGATAGTGTCAGAGAGTTTCAGAAAGTGTCAGAGAGTGTCAGAGAGTGTCTGAGAGTGTCAGAGAGTGTCAGAGAGTTTCAGAGAGTGTCAGAGAGTGTCAGAGAGTTTCAGAGAATTTCAGAGAGAGTCAGAGAGTTTCAGAGAGTCTCAGATAGTGTCAGAGAGTGTCAGAGAGTGTCTGAGAGTGTCTGAGAGTTTCAGAGAGTGTCAGAGAGTTTCAGAGATCTTCAGAGAGTGTCAGTGAGTGCCATAGAGTGTCAGTGAGTGTCAGAGAGTTTCAGAGTGTCAGGGATTTTCAGAGAGCTTCAGAGATCTTCAGCGAGTGTCAGAGAGTGCCAGAAAGTTTCAGACAGTGTCACAGAGTGTCGGAGAGTTTCAGAGAGTGTCAGGGAGTGTCAGAGAGTTTCATAGAGTTTCAGAGAGTGTCAGAGAGTGTCAGAGAGCTTCAGACAGAGTCAGGGAGTGTCAGAGAGTGTCACAGAGTGTCGGAGAGCTTCAGAGAGTGTCAGAGAGTTTCAGAGAGTTTCAGAGAGTGTCAGAGAGTTCCAGACAGTTTCAGAGAGTGTCAGGGAGTGTCAGAGAGTGTCAGAGAGTTTCAGAGAGAGTCAGACAGTGTCTGAGATTGTCAAAGAGTGTCAAAGAGTTTCAGAGAGTGTCAGAGAGTGTCAGAGAGTTTCAGAGAGTGTCAGGGAGTGTCAGAGGGTGTCAGAGAGTTTCAGAGAGAGTCAGACAGTGTCTGAGAGTGTCAAAGAGTGTCAAAGAGTTTCAGAGAGTGTCAGAGAGTGTCAGAGAGTTTCAGAGATGTTCAGAGAGTGTCAGAGAGTGTCAGAAAGTTTCAGAGAGAGTCACAGTGTGTCAGAGCTTTTCAGAGAGATTCAGAGAGTGTCAGAGAGTGTCACAGAGTGTCATAGAGTTGCAGAGTGTGTCAGAGATTGTCCGAGAGTTTCAGAGAGAGTCAGACAGTGTCTGAGAGTGTCAAAGAGTGTCAAAGAGTTTCAGAGAGTGTCAGAGAGTGTCAGAGAGTTTCAGAGATGTTCAGAGAGTGTCAGGGAGTTTCAGAGAGTTTCAGAGAGTGTCACAGTGTGTCAGAGCTTTTCAGAGAGATTCAGAGAGTGTCAGAGAGTGTCACAGAGTGTCATAGAGTTGCAGAGTGTGTCAGAGATTGTCCGAGAGTTTCAGAAAGAGTCAGATAGTGTCAGAGAGTTTCAGAAAGTGTCAGAGAGTGTCAGAGAGTGTCTGAGAGTGTAAGAGAGTGTCAGAGTATTTCAGAGAGTGTCACAGAGTTTCAGAGTATGTCAGAGATTTTCAGAGAGTGCCAGAGATCTTCAGAGAGTGTCAGAGAGTGCCAGAAAGTTTCAGAGAGTGTCACAGAGTGTCGGAGAGTTTCAGAGAGATTCAGAGAGTGTCCGAGAGATTCAGAAAGTGTCAGATAGTGTCAGAGAGTTTCAGAGATCTTCAGAGAGTGTCTGAGAGTGTCTGACAGTGCCAGAGATTGTCAGAGAGTTTCAGAGAGTGTCAGAGAGTGTCACAGAGTGACACAGAGTTGCAGAGTGTGTCAGAGAGTGTCCGAGAGTTTCCGAAAGTGTCAGATACTGTCAGAGAGTTTCAGAAAGTGTCAGAGAGTGTCAGAGAGTGTCTGAGAATATCAGAGAGTTTCAGAGATCTTCAGAGAGTGTCAGAGAGTGCGAGAAAGTTTCAGAGAGTGTGACAGAGTGTTGGAGAGTTTCAGAGAGATTCAGAGAGTGTCCGAGAGATTCAGAAAGTGTCAGATAGTGTCAGAGAGTTTCAGAGATCTTCAGAGAGTGTCTGAGAGTGTCTGAGAGTGCCAGAGATTGTCAGAGAGTTTCAGAGAGTGTCAGAGAGTGTCAGAGAGTTTCAGAGAGTTTCAGAGAGTGTCAGTGAGTGTCAGAGAGTTTCAGAGAGTTTCAGAGAGCTTCAGAGAGTTTCAGAGAGTGTCTGAAAGTTTCAGAGAGTGTCAGAGAGTTTCAGAGAGTGTCACAGAGTGTCAGAGTGATTCAGAGAGATTCAGAGTGTGTCAGAGATTGTCAGAGAGTGTCAGACAGTTTCAGAGAGTTTCAGAGAGTGTCAGAGAGTTTCAGAGAGAGTCAGTGAGTGTCAGAGAGTGTCAAAGAGTGTCACAGAGTTTCAGAGAGAGTCAGAGAGTTTCAGAGACTTTCTGAGAGTGTCAGAGAGTTCCAGAGAGTTTCTGACAGTTTCTGAGAGTTTCGGAGGGTGTCTGGGAGAGTCAGAGAGTATCTGAGATGTTCAGAGAGTGTCAGAGAGTGCCAGAAAGTTTCAGAGAGTGTCACAGAGTGTCGGAGAGTTTCAGAGAGATTCAGAGAGTGTCCGAGAGATTCAGAAAGTGTCAGATAGTGTCAGAGAGTTTCAGAAAGTGTCACAGAGTGTCAGCGAGTGTCTGAGAGTGTCAGAGAGTGTCAGAGAGTTTCAGAGAGTGTCAGAGAGTGTCAGAGAGTTTCAGAGAATTTCAGAGAGTGTCAGAGAGTTTCAGAGAGTCTCAGATAGTGTCAGAGAGTGTCAGAGAGTGTCTGAGAGTGTCTGAGAGTTTCAGAGAGTGTCAGAGAGTGTCAGAGAGTTTCAGTGAGCTTCTGAGAGTTTCTGAGAGTGTCAAAGAGTGTCAAAGAGTTTCAGAGAGTGTCAGAGAGTGTCAGAGGGTTTCAGAGAGTGTCAGAGAGTGTCTGTGAGTGTCAGAGATTGTCAGAGAGTTTCAGAGAGCGTCAGAGATGTTCAGAGAGTTTCAGAGAGTTTCAGAGAGTGTCAGAGAGTGTCAGAGAGTTTCAGAAAGTGTCAGAGAGTGTCACAGAGTGTCACAGAGTTTCAGAGATTTTCAGAGAGTGCCAGAGATCTTCAGAGAGTGTCAGAGAGTGCCAGAAAGTTTCAGAGAGTGTCACAGAGTGTCGGAGAGTTTCAGAGAGATTCAGAGATTTTCCGAGAGATTCAGAAAGTGTCAGATAGTGTCAGAGAGTTTCAGAGATCTTCAGAGAGTGTCTGAGAGTGTCTGAGAGTGCCAAAGATTGTCAGAGAGTTTCAGAGAGTGTCAGAGAGTGTCAGAGAGTTTCAGAGAGTTTCAGAGAGTGTCAGAGAGTGTCAGAGAGTTTCAGAGAGTTTCAGAGAGCTTCAGAGAGTTTCAGAGAGTGTCTGAAAGTTTCAGAGAGTGTCAGAGAGTTTCAGAGAGTGTCACAGAGTGTCAGAGTGATTCAGAGAGATTCAGAGAGTGTCAGAGATTGTCAGAGAGTGTCAGACAGTTTCAGAGAGTTTCAGAGAGTGTCAGAGAGTTTCAGAGAGAGTCAGTGAGTGTCAGAGAGTGTCAAAGAGTGTCACAGAGTTTCAGAGAGAGTCAGAGAGTTTCAGAGACTTTCTGAGAGTGTCAGAGAGTTCCAGAGAGTTTCTGACAGTTTCTGAGAGTTTCGGAGGGTGTCTGGGAGAGTCAGAGAGTATCTGAGAGTGTCACAGAGTGTCAGAGAGTGTGAGAGATTTTCAGAGAGTTTCAGAGATGTTCAGAGAGTGTCAGAGAGTGCCAGAAAGTTTCAGAGAGTGTCACAGAGTGTCGGAGAGTTTCAGAGAGATTCAGAGAGTGTCCGAGAGATTCAGAAAGTGTCAGATAGTGTCAGAGAGTTTCAGAAAGTGTCACAGAGTGTCAGCGAGTGTCTGAGAGTGTCAGAGAGTGTCAGAGAGTTTCAGAGAGTGTCAGAGAGTGTCAGAGAGTTTCAGAGAATTTCAGAGAGTGTCAGAGAGTTTCAGAGAGTCTCAGATAGTGTCAGAGAGTGTCAGAGAGTGTCTGAGAGTGTCTGAGAGTTTCAGAGAGTGTCAGAGAGTGTCAGAGAGTTTCAGTGAGCTTCTGAGAGTTTCTGAGAGTGTCAAAGAGTGTCAAAGAGTTTCAGAGAGTGTCAGAGAGTGTCAGAGGGTTTCAGAGAGTGTCAGAGAGTGTCTGTGAGTGTCAGAGATTGTCAGAGAGTTTCAGAGAGCGTCAGAGAGTGTCAGAGAGTTTCAGAGAGTTTCAGAGAGTGTCAGAGAGTGTCAGAGAGTTTCAGAAAGTGTCAGAGAGTGTCACAGAGTGTCACAGAGTTTCAGAGATTTTCAGAGAGTGCCAGAGATCTTCAGAGAGTGTCAGAGAGTGCCAGAAAGCTTCAGAGAGTGTCAGGGAGTGTCAGAGAGTGTCAGAGAGTTTCAGAGAGTTTCAGAGAGTTTCAGACAGTGTCTGAGAGTGTCAAAGAGTCTCAAAGAGTTTCAGCGAGTTTCAGAGAGTGTCCGAGAGTGCCGGAGGGTTTCAGAGAGTGTCAGAGAGTTTCAGAGAATTTCTGAGAGTGTCAGAGAGTGCCTGAGAGTTTCTGACAATTTCTGAGTGTGCCGGAGAGTGTCAGAGATTGTCAGAGTGTTTCAGAGAGTGTCACAGAGTTTCAGAGAGTGTCAGAGATTTTCAGAGAGTTTCAGAGATCTTCAGAGAGTGTCGGTGAGTGCCACAGAGTGTCAGTGAGTGTCAGAGAGTTTCAGAGCGTGTCAGAGATTTTCAGAGAGTTTCAGAGATCTTCAGAGAGTGTCAGAGTGTGCCAGAAAGTTTCAGAGAGTGTCACAGAGTGTCGGAGAGTTTCAGAGAGATTCAGAGAGTGTCCGAGAGATTCAGAAAGTGTCAGATAGTGTCAGAGAGAGTCAGAGAGTGTCAGAGAGTGTCAGAGAGTTTCAGAGAGTTTCAGAGAGGGTCAGAGAGTGTCAGAGAGCTTCAGACAGTGTCAGGGAGTGTCAGAGAGTGTCAGAGAGTTTCAGATAGAGTCAGACAGTGTCTGAGATTGTCAAAGAGTGTCAAAGAGTTTCAGAGTGTCAGAGAGTTTCAGAGAGTGTCAGGGAGTGTCAGAGAGTGTCGGAGATTTTCAGAGAGTTTCAGAGATCTTCAGAGAGTGTCGGTGAGTGCCACAGAGTGTCAGTGAGTGTCAGAGAGTTTCAGAGCGTGTCAGAGATTTTCAGAGAGTTTCAGAGATCTTCAGAGAGTGTCAGAGGGTGCCAGAAAGTTTCAGAGAGTGTCACAGAGTGTCGGAGAGTTTCAGAGAGATTCAGAGAGTGTCCGAGAGATTCAGAAAGTGTCAGATAGTGTCAGAGAGTTTCAGAGAGTGTCAGAGAGTGTCAGAGAGTTTCAGAGAGTTTCAGAGAGTGTCAGAGAGTGTCAGAGAGCTTCAGACAGTGTCAGGGAGTGTCAGAGAGTGTCAGAGAGTTTCAGATAGAGTCAGACAGTGTCTGAGATTGTCAAAGAGTGTCAAAGAGTTTCAGAGAGTGTCAGAGAGTTTCAGAGAGTGTCAGGGAGTGTCAGAGAGTGTCAGAGAGTTTCAGAGAGTTTCAGAGAGTGTCAAAGAGTTTCAGAGAGTTTCTGAGAAATTCAGATAGTGCCAGAGAGTTTCTGAGAGTTCCTGAGTGTGTCGAAGTGTGTCTGCGGGAGTCAGAGAGTATCTGAGAGTGTCACAAAGTGTCAGAGAGTGTCAGAGATTTTCAGAGAGTTTCAGAGATGTTCAGAGAGTATCAGAGAGTTTCAGAAAGTTTCAGAGAGTGTCAGAGAGTGTCAGAGAGATTCAAAGAGTGTCAGAGAGTGTCACAGAGTGACACAGAGTTGCAGAGTGTGTCAGAGAGTGTCCGAGAGTTTCAGAAAGTGTCAGATACTGTCAGAGAGTTTCAGAAAGTGTCAGAGAGTGTCAGAGAGTGTCTGAGAATGTCAGAGAGTGTCAGAGTGTTTCAGAGAGTTTCACAGAGTTTCAGAGAGTGTCAGAGATTTTCAGAGAGTTTCAGAGATCTTCAGAGAGTGTCAGAGAGTGCGAGAAAGTTTCAGAGAGTTTGACTGAGTGTCGGAGAGTTTCAGAGAGATTCAGAGAGTGTCCGAGAGTTTCAGAAAGTGTCAGATAGTGTCAGAGAGTTTCAGAGAGTTTCAGAGAGTGTCTGAGAGTGTCTGAGATTGTCAAAGAGTGTCAAAGAGTTTCAGAGAGTGTCAGAGAGTTTCAGAGAGTGTCAGGGAGTGTCAGAGAGTGTCAGAGAGTTTCAGAGAGTTTCAGAGAGTGTCAAAGAGTTTCAGAGAGTTTCTGAGAAAGTCAGATAGTGCCAGAGAGTTTCTGAGAGTTCCTGAGTGTGTCGAAGTTTGTCTGCGGGAGTCAGAGAGTATCTGAGAGTGTCACAAAGTGTCAGAGAGTGTCAGAGATTTTCAGAGAGTTTCAGAGATGTTCAGAGAGTATCAGAGAGTGTCAGAAAGTTTCAGAGAGTGTCAGAGAGTGTCAGAGAGATTCAGAGAGTGTCAGAGAGTGTCACAGAGTGACACAGAGTTGCAGAGTGTGTCAGAGAGTGTCCGAGAGTTTCAGAAAGTGTCAGATACTGTCAGAGAGTTTCAGAAAGTGTCAGAGAGTGTCAGAGAGTGTCTGAGAATGTCAGAGAGTGTCAGAGTGTTTCAGAGAGTTTCACAGAGTTTCAGAGAGTGTCAGAGATTTTCAGAGAGTTTCAGAGATCTTCAGAGAGTGTCAGAGAGTGCGAGAAAGTTTCAGACAGTTTGACTGAGTGTCGGAGAGTTTCAGAGAGATTCAGAGAGTGGCCGAGAGTTTCAGAAAGTGTCAGATAGTGTCAGAGAGTTTCAGAGAGTTTCAGAGAGTGTCTGAGAGTGTCTGAGATTGCCAGAGATTGTCAGAGAGTTTCAGAGAGTGTCCGAGAGTGTCAGAGAGTTTCAGAGAGTTTCAGAGAGTGTCAGAGAGTGTCAGAGAGTTTCAGAGAGTTTCAGAGAGTTTCAGAGAGTGTCAGGGAGTGTCAGAGAGTGTCAGAGATTTTCAGAGAGTTTCAGAGATCTTCAGAGAGTGTCGTTGAGTGCCACAGAGTGTCAGTGAGTGTCAGAGAGTTTCAGAGCGTGTCAGAGATTTTCAGAGAGTTTCAGAGATCTTCAGAGAGTGTCAGAGGGTGCCAGAAAGTTTCAGAGAGTGTCACAGAGTGTCGGAGAGTTTCAGAGAGATTCAGAGAGTGTCCGAGAGATTCAGAAAGTGTCAGATAGTGTCAGAGAGTTTCAGAGAGTGTCAGAGAGTGTCAGAGAGTTTCAGAGAGTTTCTGAGAGTGTCAGAGAGTGTCAGAGAGCTTCAGACAGTGTCAGGGAGTGTCAGAGAGTGTCAGAGAGTTTCAGATAGAGTCAGACAGTGTCTGAGATTGTCAAAGAGTGTCAAAGAGTTTCAGAGAGTGTCAGAGAGTTTCAGAGAGTGTCAGGGAGTGTCAGAGAGTGTCAGAGAGTTTTAGAGAGTTTCTGAGAAAGTCAGATAGTGCCAGAGAGTTTCTGAGAGTTCCTGAGTGCGTCGAAGTGTGTCTGCGGGAGTCAGAGAGTATCTGAGAGTGTCACAAAGTGTCAGAGAGTGTCAGAGATTTTCAGAGAGTTTCAGAGATGTTCAGAGAGTATCAGAGAGTGTCAGAAAGTTTCAGAGAGTGTCAGAGAGTGTCAGAGAGATTCAGAGAGTGTCAGAGAGTGTCACAGAGTGACACAGAGTTGCAGAGTGTGTCAGAGAGTGTCCGAGAGTTTCAGAAAGTGTCAGAGAGTGTCAGAGAGTGTCTGAGAATGTCAGAGAGTGTCAGAGTGTTTCAGAGAGTTTCACAGAGTTTCAGAGAGTGTCAGAGAGTGTCAGAGAGTGTCTGAGAGTGTCTGAGAGTGTCAGAGAGTGTCAGAGAGTTTCAGAGAGTGTCAGAGAGTGTCAGAGAGTTTCAGAGAGTGTCAGAGAGTTTCAGAGAGTCTCAGATAGTGTCAGAGAGTGTCAGAGAGTGTCTGAGAGTGTCTGAGAGTTTCAGAGAGTGTCAGAGAGTGTCAGAGAGTTTCAGAGAGTGTCAGAGAGTGTCAGAGAGCTTCAGACAGTGTCAGGGAGTGTCAGAGAGTGTCAGAGAGTTTCAGATAGAGTCAGACAGTGTCTGAGATTGTCAAAGAGTGTCAAAGAGTTTCAGAGAGTGTCAGAGAGTTTCAGAGAGTGTCAGGGAGTGTCAGAGAGTGTCAGAGAGTTTCAGAGAGTTTCAGAGAGTGTCAAAGAGTTTCAGAGAGTTTCTGAGAAAGTCAGATAGTGCCAGAGAGTTTCTGAGAGTTCCTGAGTGTGTCGAAGTGTGTCTGCGGGAGTCAGAGAGTATCTGAGAGTGTCACAAAGTGTCAGAGAGTGTCAGAGATTTTCAGAGAGTTTCAGAGATGTTCAGAGAGTATCAGAGAGTGTCAGAAAGTTTCAGAGAGTGTCAGAGAGTGTCAGAGAGATTCAGAGAGTGTCAGAGAGTGTCACAGAGTGACACAGAGTTGCAGAGTGTGTCAGAGAGTGTCCGAGAGTTTCAGAAAGTGTCAGATACTGTCAGAGAGTTTCAGAAAGTGTCAGAGAGTGTCTGAGAATGTCAGAGAGTGTCAGAGTGTTTCAGAGAGTTTCACAGAGTTTCAGAGAGTGTCAGAGATTTTCAGAGAGTTTCAGAGATCTTCAGAGAGTGTCAGAGAGTGCGAGAAAGTTTCAGAGAGTTTGACTGAGTGTTGGAGAGTTTCAGAGAGATTCAGAGAGTGTCCGAGAGTTTCAGAAAGTGTCAGATAGTGTCAGAGAGTTTCAGAGAGTTTCAGAGAGTGTCTGAGAGTGTCTGAGATTGCCAGAGATTGTCAGAGAGTTTCAGAGAGTGTCCGAGAGTGTCAGAGAGTTTCAGAGAGTTTCAGAGAGTGTCAGAGAGTGTCAGAGAGTTTCAGAGAGTTTCAGAGAGTTTCAGAGAGCGTCAGAGAGTTTCAGAGTGTGTCAGAAAGTTTCAGAGTGTGTCAGAGAGTTTCAGAGAGTGTCAGAGAGTTTCACAGAGAGTCAGTGAGTGTCAGAGAGTGTCAAAGTGTGTCACAGACATTCTGAGAGTGTCAGAGAGTTCCAGAGGGTTTCTGAGAGTTTCTGAGTGTGGGGAGTGTGTCTGAGAGAGTCAGAGAGTATCTGAGCGTGTCACAGAGTGTCAGAGAGTGTCAGAGATTTTCAGAGAGTTTCAGAGATGTTCAGAGAGTGTCAGAGAGTATCAGAAAGTTTCAGAAAGTTTCAGAGAGAGTCAGAGAGTGTCAGGGAGTTTCAGAGAGTGTCAGAGAGTGTCACAGAGCTTCAGAGCTTTTCAGAGAGATTCAGAGAGTGTCAGAGAGTGTCAGAGAGTGTCATAGAGTTGCAGAGTGTGTCAGAGAGTGTCCGAGAGTTTCAGAAAGAGTCAGATAGTGTCAGAGAGTTTCAGAAAGTGTCAGAGAGTGTCAGAGAGTGTCTGAGAGTGTAAGAGAGTGTCAGAGTCTTTCAGAGAGTGTCACAGAGTTTCAGAGAGTGTCAGAGATTTTCAGAGAGTGCCAGAGATCTTCAGAGAGTGTCAGGGAGTGCCAGAGAGTTTCAGAGAGTGTCACAGAGTTTCAGAGAATTTCAGAGAGTGTCAGAGAGTTTCAGAGAGTCTCAGATAGTTTCAGAGAGTGTCAGAGAGTGTCTGAGAGTGTCTGAGAGTTTCAGAGAGTGTCAGAGAGTTTCAGTGAGCTTCTGAGAGTTTCTGAGAGTGTCAGACAGTTACAAACAGTTTCAGAGAGTTTCAGAGAGTGTCAGAAAGTTTCAGAGATTGTCCGGGAGTTTCAGAGAGTTTCAGAGGGTGTCACAGAGTGTCAGAGAGTTTCAGAAAGCTTCAGAGAGTGTCAGGGAGTGTCAGAGAGTGTCAGAGAGTTTCAGAGAGTTTCAGAGAGAGTCAGACAGTGTCTGAGAGTGTCAAAGAGTCTCAAAGAGTTTCAGAGAGTTTCAGAGAGTGTCCGAGAGTGCCGGAGGGTTTCAGAGAGTGTCAGAGAGTTTCAGAGAATTTCTGAGAGTGTCAGAGAGTGCCTGAGAGTTCTGACAATTTCTGAGTGTGCCGGAGAGTGTCAGAGATTGTCAGAGTGTTTCAGAGAGTGTCACAGAGTTTCAGAGAGTGTCAGAGATTTTCAGAGAGTTTCAGAGATCTTCAGAGAGTGTCGGTGAGTGCCACAGAGTGTCAGTGAGTGTCAGAGAGTTTCAGAGCGTGTCAGAGATTTTCAGAGAGTTTCAGAGATCTTCAGAGAGTGTCAGAGGGTGCCAGAAAGTTTCAGAGAGTGTCACAGAGTGTCGGAGAGTTTCAGAGAGATTCAGAGAGTGTCCGAGAGATTCAGAAAGTGTCAGTTAGTGTCAGAGAGAGTCAGAGAGTGTCAGAGAGTGTCAGAGAGTTTCAGAGAGTTTCAGAGAGGGTCAGAGAGTGTCAGAGAGCTTCAGACAGTGTCAGGGAGTGTCAGAGAGTGTCAGAGAGTTTCAGATAGAGTCAGACAGTGTCTGAGATTGTCAAAGAGTGTCAAAGAGTTTCAGAGAGTGTCAGAGAGTTTCAGAGAGTGTCAGGGAGTGTCAGAGAGTGTCGGAGATTTTCAGAGAGTTTCAGAGATCTTCAGAGAGTGTCGGTGAGTGCCACAGAGTGTCAGTGAGTGTCAGAGAGTTTCAGAGCGTGTCAGAGATTTTCAGAGAGTTTCAGAGATCTTCAGAGAGTGTCAGAGGGTGCCAGAAATTTTCAGAGAGTGTCACAGAGTGTCGGAGAGTTTCAGAGAGATTCAGAGAGTGTCCGAGAGATTCAGAAAGTGTCAGATAGTGTCAGAGAGTTTCAGAGAGTGTCAGAGAGTGTCAGAGAGTTTCAGAGAGTTTTAGAAAGTGTCAGAGAGTGTCAGAGAGCTTCAGACAGTGTCAGGGAGTGTCAGAGAGTGTCAGAGAGTTTCAGATAGAGTCAGACAGTGTCTGAGATTGTCAAAGAGTGTCAAAGAGTTTCAGAGAGTGTCAGAGAGTTTCAGAGAGTGTCAGGGAGTGTCAGAGAGTGTCAGAGAGTTTCAGAGAGTTTCAGAGAGTGTCAAAGAGTTTCAGAGAGTTTCTGAGAAAGTCAGATAGTGCCAGAGAGTTTCTGAGAGTTCCTGAGTGTGTCGAAGTGTGTCTGCGGGAGTCAGAGAGTATCTGAGAGTGTCACAAAGTGTCAGAGAGTGTCAGAGATTTTCAGAGAGTTTCAGAGATGTTCAGAGAGTATCAGAGAGTGTCAGAAAGTTTCAGAGAGTGTCAGAGAGTGTCAGAGAGATTCAGAGAGTGTCAGAGAGTGTCACAGAGTGACACAGAGGTGCAGAGTGTGTCAGAGAGTGTCCGAGAGTTTCAGAAAGTGTCAGATACTGTCAGAGAGTTTCAGAAAGTGTCAGAGAGTGTCAGAGAGTGTCTGAGAATGTCAGAGAGTGTCAGAGTGTTTCAGAGAGTTTCACAGAGTTTCAGAGAGTGTCAGAGATTTTCAGAGAGTTTCAGAGATCTTCAGAGAGTGTCAGAGAGTGCGAGAAAGTTTCAGAGAGTTTGACTGAGTGTCGGAGAGTTTCAGAGAGATTCAGAGAGTGTCCGAGAGTTTCAGAAAGTGTCAGATAGTGTCAGAGAGTTTCAGAGAGTTTCAGAGAGTGTCTGAGAGTGTCTGAGATTGCCAGAGATTGTCAGAGAGTTTCAGAGAGTGTCCGAGAGTGTCAGAGAGTTTCAGAGAGTTTCAGAGAGTGTCAGAGAGTGTCAGAGAGTGTCAGAGAGTTTCAGAGAGTTTCAGAGAGCGTCAGAGAGTTTCAGAGTGTGTCAGAAAGTTTCAGAGTGTGTCAGAGAGTTTCAGAGAGTGTCAGAGAGTTTCAGAGAGAGTCAGTGAGTGTCAGAGAGTGTCAAAGTGTGTCACAGACTTTCAGAGAGTGTCAGAGAGCGTCAGATAGTGTCAGAGAGTTTCAGAGAGTGTCAGAGTGTTTCAGAGACTTTCTGAGAGTGTCAAAGAGTTCCAGAGAGTTTCTGAGAGTTTCTGAGTGTGTCGGAGTGTGTCTGAGAGAGTCAGAGAGTATCTGAGAGTGTCACAGAGTGTCAGAGAGTTTCAGAGATTTTCAGAGAGTTTCAGAGATGTTCAGAGAGTGTCAGAGAGTGTCAGAAAGTTTCAGAGAGAGTCAGAGAGTGTCAGGGACTTTCAGAGAGTTTCAGAGAGTGTCACAGAGTGTCAGAGCGTTTCAGAGAGATTCAAAGAGTGTCAGAGAGTGTCACATAGTGTCATCGAGTTGCAGGGTGTGTCAGAGAGTGTCCGAGAGTTTCAGAAAGAGTCAGATAGTGTCAGAGAGTTTCAGAAAGTGTCAGAGAGTGTCAGAGAGTGTCTGAGACTGTGAGGGAGTGTCAGAGTCTTTCAGAGAGTGTCACAGAGTTTCAGAGAGTGTCAGAGTGATTCAGAGAGTGTCAGAGATTGTCAGAGAGTTTCAGACAGTTTCAGAGAGTTTCAGAGAGTGTCAGAGAGTTTCAGAGAGAGTCAGTGAGTGTCAGAGAGTGTCAAAGTGTGTCACAGACATTCAGAGAGTGTCAGAAAGCGTCAGATAGTGTCAGAGAGTTTCAGAGAGTGTCAGAGTGTTTCAGAGACTTTCTGAGAGTGTCAAAGAGTTCCAGAGAGTTTCTGAGAGTTTCTGAGTGTGTCGGAGTGTGTCTGAGAGAGTCAGAGAGTATCTGAGAGTGTCACAGAGTGTCAGAGAGTTTCAGAGATTTTCAGAGAGTTTCAGAGATGTTCAGAGAGTGTCAGAGAGTGTCAGAAAGTTTCAGAGAGAGTCAGAGAGTGTCAGGGACTTTCAGAGAGTTTCAGAGAGTGCCACAGAGTGTCAGAGCGTTTCAGAGAGATTCAAAGAGTGTCAGAGAGTGTCACATAGTGTCATCGAGTTGCAGGGTGTGTCAGAGAGTGTCCGAGAGTTTCAGAAAGAGTCAGATAGTGTCAGAGAGTTTCAGAAAGTGTCAGAGAGTGTCAGAGAGTGTCTGAGACTGTGAGGGAGTGTCAGAGTCTTTCAGAGAGTGTCACAGAGTTTCAGAGAGTGTCAGAGATTTTCAGAGAGTGCCAGAGATCTTCAGAGAGTGTCAGAGAGTGCCAGAAAGTTTCAGAGAGTGTCACAGAGTGTCGGAGAGTTTCAGAGAGATTCAGAGAGTGTCCGAGAGATTCAGAAAGTGTCAGATAGTGTCAGAGAGTTTCAGAAAGTGTCACAGAGAGTCAGAGAGTGTCTGAGAGTGTCAGAGAGTGTCAGAGAGTTTCAGAGAGTGTCAGAGAGTGTCAGAGAGTTTCAGAGAGTGTCAGAGAGTTTCAGAGAGTCTCAGATAGTGTCAGAGAGTGTCAGAGAGTGTCTGAGAGTGTCTGAGAGTTTCAGAGAGTGTCAGAGAGTGTCAGAGAGTTTCAGAGAGTGTCAGAGAGTGTCAGAGAGCTTCAGACAGTGTCAGGGAGTGTCAGAGAGTGTCAGAGAGTTTCAGATAGAGTCAGACAGTGTCTGAGATTGTCAAAGAGTGTCAAAGAGTTTCAGAGAGTGTCAGAGAGTTTCAGAGAGTGTCAGGGAGTGTCAGAGAGTGTCAGAGAGTTTCAGAGAGTTTCAGAGAGTGTCAAAGAGTTTCAGAGAGTTTCTGAGAAAGTCAGATAGTGCCAGAGAGTTTCTGAGAGTTCCTGAGTGTGTCGAAGTGTGTCTGCGGGAGTCAGAGAGTATCTGAGAGTGTCACAAAGTGTCAGAGAGTGTCAGAGATTTTCAGAGAGTTTCAGAGATGTTCAGAGAGTATCAGAGAGTGTCAGAAAGTTTCAGAGAGTGTCAGAGAGTGTCAGAGAGATTCAGAGAGTGTCAGAGAGTGTCACAGAGTGACACAGAGTTGCAGAGTGTGTCAGAGAGTGTCCGAGAGTTTCAGAAAGTGTCAGATACTGTCAGAGAGTTTCAGAAAGTGTCAGAGAGTGTCTGAGAATGTCAGAGAGTGTCAGAGTGTTTCAGAGAGTTTCACAGAGTTTCAGAGAGTGTCAGAGATTTTCAGAGAGTTTCAGAGATCTTCAGAGAGTGTCAGAGAGTGCGAGAAAGTTTCAGAGAGTTTGACTGAGTGTCGGAGAGTTTCAGAGAGATTCAGAGAGTGTCCGAGAGTTTCAGAAAGTGTCAGATAGTGTCAGAGAGTTTCAGAGAGTTTCAGAGAGTGTCTGAGAGTGTCTGAGATTGCCAGAGATTGTCAGAGAGTTTCAGAGAGTGTCCGAGAGTGTCAGAGAGTTTCAGAGAGTTTCAGAGAGTGTCAGAGAGTGTCAGAGAGTTTCAGAGATTTTCAGAGAGTTTCAGAGAGATTCAGAGATTTTCCGAGAGATTCAGAAAGTGTCAGATAGTGTCAGAGAGTTTCAGAGATCTTCAGAGAGTGTCTGAGAGTGTCTGAGAGTGCCAGAGATTGTCAGAGAGTTTCAGAGAGTGTCAGAGAGTGTCAGAGAGTTTCAGAGAGTTTCAGAGAGTGTCAGAGAGTGTCAGAGAGTTTCAGAGAGTTTCAGAGAGCTTCAGAGAGTTTCAGAGAGTGTCTGAAAGTTTCAGAGAGTGTCAGAGAGTTTCAGAGAGTGTCACAGAGTGTCAGAGTGATTCAGAGAGATTCAGAGAGTGTCAGAGATTGTCAGAGAGTGTCAGACAGTTTCAGAGAGTTTCAGAGAGTGTCAGAGAGTTTCAGAGAGAGTCAGTGAGTGTCAGAGAGTGTCAAAGAGTGTCACAGAGTTTCAGAGAGAGTCAGAGAGTTTCAGAGACTTTCTGAGAGTGTCAGAGAGTTCCAGAGAGTTTCTGACAGTTTCTGAGAGTTTCGGAGGGTGTCTGGGAGAGTCAGAGAGTATCTGAGAGTGTCACAGAGTGTCAGAGAGTGTGAGAGATTTTCAGAGAGTTTCAGAGATGTTCAGAGAGTGTCAGAGAGTGCCAGAAAGTTTCAGAGAGTGTCACAGAGTGTCGGAGAGTTTCAGAGAGATTCAGAGAGTGTCCGAGAGATTCAGAAAGTGTCAGATAGTGTCAGAGAGTTTCAGAAAGTGTCACAGAGTGTCAGCGAGTGTCTGAGAGTGTCAGAGAGTGTCAGAGAGTTTCAGAGAGTGTCAGAGAGTGTCAGAGAGTTTCAGAGAATTTCAGAGAGTGTCAGAGAGTTTCAGAGAGTCTCAGATAGTGTCAGAGAGTGTCAGAGAGTGTCTGAGAGTGTCTGAGAGTTTCAGAGAGTGTCAGAGAGTGTCAGAGAGTTTCAGTGAGCTTCTGAGAGTTTCTGAGAGTGTCAAAGAGTGTCAAAGAGTTTCAGAGAGTGTCAGAGAGTGTCAGAGGGTTTCAGAGAGTGTCAGAGAGTGTCTGTGAGTGTCAGAGATTGTCAGAGAGTTTCAGAGAGCGTCAGAGAGTGTCAGAGAGTTTCAGAGAGTTTCAGAGAGTGTCAGAGAGTGTCAGAGAGTTTCAGAAAGTGTCAGAGAGTGTCACAGAGTGTCACAGAGTTTCAGAGATTTTCAGAGAGTGCCAGAGATCTTCAGAGAGTGTCAGAGAGTGCCAGAAAGCTTCAGAGAGTGTCAGGGAGTGTCAGAGAGTGTCAGAGAGTTTCAGAGAGTTTCAGAGAGTTTCAGACAGTGTCTGAGAGTGTCAAAGAGTCTCAAAGAGTTTCAGCGAGTTTCAGAGAGTGTCCGAGAGTGCCGGAGGGTTTCAGAGAGTGTCAGAGAGTTTCAGAGAATTTCTGAGAGTGTCAGAGAGTGCCTGAGAGTTTCTGACAATTTCTGAGTGTGCCGGAGAGTGTCAGAGATTGTCAGAGTGTTTCAGAGAGTGTCACAGAGTTTCAGAGAGTGTCAGAGATTTTCAGAGAGTTTCAGAGATCTTCAGAGAGTGTCGGTGAGTGCCACAGAGTGTCAGTGAGTGTCAGAGAGTTTCAGAGCGTGTCAGAGATTTTCAGAGAGTTTCAGAGATCTTCAGAGAGTGTCAGAGTGTGCCAGAAAGTTTCAGAGAGTGTCACAGAGTGTCGGAGAGTTTCAGAGAGATTCAGAGAGTGTCCGAGAGATTCAGAAAGTGTCAGATAGTGTCAGAGAGAGTCAGAGAGTGTCAGAGAGTGTCAGAGAGTTTCAGAGAGTTTCAGAGAGGGTCAGAGAGTGTCAGAGAGCTTCAGACAGTGTCAGGGAGTGTCAGAGAGTGTCAGAGAGTTTCAGATAGAGTCAGACAGTGTCTGAGATTGTCAAAGAGTGTCAAAGAGTTTCAGAGTGTCAGAGAGTTTCAGAGAGTGTCAGGGAGTGTCAGAGAGTGTCGGAGATTTTCAGAGAGTTTCAGAGATCTTCAGAGAGTGTCGGTGAGTGCCACAGAGTGTCAGTGAGTGTCAGAGAGTTTCAGAGCGTGTCAGAGATTTTCAGAGAGTTTCAGAGATCTTCAGAGAGTGTCAGAGGGTGCCAGAAAGTTTCAGAGAGTGTCACAGAGTGTCGGAGAGTTTCAGAGAGATTCAGAGAGTGTCCGAGAGATTCAGAAAGTGTCAGATAGTGTCAGAGAGTTTCAGAGAGTGTCAGAGAGTGTCAGAGAGTTTCAGAGAGTTTCAGAGAGTGTCAGAGAGTGTCAGAGAGCTTCAGACAGTGTC
Organism: Heterodontus francisci; assembly: GCF_036365525.1. Taxonomy (NCBI): domain Eukaryota; kingdom Metazoa; phylum Chordata; class Chondrichthyes; order Heterodontiformes; family Heterodontidae; genus Heterodontus; species Heterodontus francisci. The sequence goes on along the minus strand of NW_027141136.1, from coordinate 85,274 downwards.
AGGGAGTGTCAGAGAGTGTCAGAGAGTTTCAGATAGAGTCAGACAGTGTCTGAGATTGTCAAAGAGTGTCAAAGAGTTTCAGAGAGTGTCAGAGAGTTTCAGAGAGTGTCAGGGAGTGTCAGAGAGTGTCAGAGAGTTTCAGAGAGTTTCAGAGAGTGTCAAAGAGTTTCAGAGAGTTTCTGAGAAATTCAGATAGTGCCAGAGAGTTTCTGAGAGTTCCTGAGTGTGTCGAAGTGTGTCTGCGGGAGTCAGAGAGTATCTGAGAGTGTCACAAAGTGTCAGAGAGTGTCAGAGATTTTCAGAGAGTTTCAGAGATGTTCAGAGAGTATCAGAGAGTTTCAGAAAGTTTCAGAGAGTGTCAGAGAGTGTCAGAGAGATTCAAAGAGTGTCAGAGAGTGTCACAGAGTGACACAGAGTTGCAGAGTGTGTCAGAGAGTGTCCGAGAGTTTCAGAAAGTGTCAGATACTGTCAGAGAGTTTCAGAAAGTGTCAGAGAGTGTCAGAGAGTGTCTGAGAATGTCAGAGAGTGTCAGAGTGTTTCAGAGAGTTTCACAGAGTTTCAGAGAGTGTCAGAGATTTTCAGAGAGTTTCAGAGATCTTCAGAGAGTGTCAGAGAGTGCGAGAAAGTTTCAGAGAGTTTGACTGAGTGTCGGAGAGTTTCAGAGAGATTCAGAGAGTGTCCGAGAGTTTCAGAAAGTGTCAGATAGTGTCAGAGAGTTTCAGAGAGTTTCAGAGAGTGTCTGAGAGTGTCTGAGATTGTCAAAGAGTGTCAAAGAGTTTCAGAGAGTGTCAGAGAGTTTCAGAGAGTGTCAGGGAGTGTCAGAGAGTGTCAGAGAGTTTCAGAGAGTTTCAGAGAGTGTCAAAGAGTTTCAGAGAGTTTCTGAGAAAGTCAGATAGTGCCAGAGAGTTTCTGAGAGTTCCTGAGTGTGTCGAAGTTTGTCTGCGGGAGTCAGAGAGTATCTGAGAGTGTCACAAAGTGTCAGAGAGTGTCAGAGATTTTCAGAGAGTTTCAGAGATGTTCAGAGAGTATCAGAGAGTGTCAGAAAGTTTCAGAGAGTGTCAGAGAGTGTCAGAGAGATTCAGAGAGTGTCAGAGAGTGTCACAGAGTGACACAGAGTTGCAGAGTGTGTCAGAGAGTGTCCGAGAGTTTCAGAAAGTGTCAGATACTGTCAGAGAGTTTCAGAAAGTGTCAGAGAGTGTCAGAGAGTGTCTGAGAATGTCAGAGAGTGTCAGAGTGTTTCAGAGAGTTTCACAGAGTTTCAGAGAGTGTCAGAGATTTTCAGAGAGTTTCAGAGATCTTCAGAGAGTGTCAGAGAGTGCGAGAAAGTTTCAGACAGTTTGACTGAGTGTCGGAGAGTTTCAGAGAGATTCAGAGAGTGGCCGAGAGTTTCAGAAAGTGTCAGATAGTGTCAGAGAGTTTCAGAGAGTTTCAGAGAGTGTCTGAGAGTGTCTGAGATTGCCAGAGATTGTCAGAGAGTTTCAGAGAGTGTCCGAGAGTGTCAGAGAGTTTCAGAGAGTTTCAGAGAGTGTCAGAGAGTGTCAGAGAGTTTCAGAGAGTTTCAGAGAGTTTCAGAGAGTGTCAGGGAGTGTCAGAGAGTGTCAGAGATTTTCAGAGAGTTTCAGAGATCTTCAGAGAGTGTCGTTGAGTGCCACAGAGTGTCAGTGAGTGTCAGAGAGTTTCAGAGCGTGTCAGAGATTTTCAGAGAGTTTCAGAGATCTTCAGAGAGTGTCAGAGGGTGCCAGAAAGTTTCAGAGAGTGTCACAGAGTGTCGGAGAGTTTCAGAGAGATTCAGAGAGTGTCCGAGAGATTCAGAAAGTGTCAGATAGTGTCAGAGAGTTTCAGAGAGTGTCAGAGAGTGTCAGAGAGTTTCAGAGAGTTTCTGAGAGTGTCAGAGAGTGTCAGAGAGCTTCAGACAGTGTCAGGGAGTGTCAGAGAGTGTCAGAGAGTTTCAGATAGAGTCAGACAGTGTCTGAGATTGTCAAAGAGTGTCAAAGAGTTTCAGAGAGTGTCAGAGAGTTTCAGAGAGTGTCAGGGAGTGTCAGAGAGTGTCAGAGGGTTTTAGAGAGTTTCTGAGAAAGTCAGATAGTGCCAGAGAGTTTCTGAGAGTTCCTGAGTGCGTCGAAGTGTGTCTGCGGGAGTCAGAGAGTATCTGAGAGTGTCACAAAGTGTCAGAGAGTGTCAGAGATTTTCAGAGAGTTTCAGAGATGTTCAGAGAGTATCAGAGAGTGTCAGAAAGTTTCAGAGAGTGTCAGAGAGTGTCAGAGAGATTCAGAGAGTGTCAGAGAGTGTCACAGAGTGACACAGAGTTGCAGAGTGTGTCAGAGAGTGTCCGAGAGTTTCAGAAAGTGTCAGAGAGTGTCAGAGAGTGTCTGAGAATGTCAGAGAGTGTCAGAGTGTTTCAGAGAGTTTCACAGAGTTTCAGAGAGTGTCAGAGATTTTCAGAGAGTTTCAGAGATCTTCAGAGAGTGTCAGAGAGTGCGAGAAAGTTTCAGAGAGTTTGACTGAGTGTCGGAGAGTTTCAGAGAGATTCAGAGAGTGTCCGAGAGTTTCAGAAAGTGTCAGATAGTGTCAGAGAGTTTCAGAGAGTTTCAGAGAGTGTCTGAGAGTGTCTGAGATTGCCAGAGATTGTCAGAGAGTTTCAGAGAGTGTCCGAGAGTGTCAGAGAGTTTCAGAGAGTTTCAGAGAGTGTCAGAGAGTGTCAGAGAGTTTCAGAGAGTTTCAGAGAGTTTCAGAGAGCGTCAGAGAGTTTCAGAGTGTGTCAGAAAGTTTCAGAGTGTGTCAGAGAGTTTCAGAGAGTGTCAGAGAGTTTCAGAGAGAGTCAGTGAGTGTCAGAGAGTGTCAAAGTGTGTCACAGACATTCTGAGAGTGTCAGAGAGTTCCAGAGGGTTTCTGAGAGTTTCTGAGTGTGGGGAGTGTGTCTGAGAGAGTCAGAGAGTATCTGAGCGTGTCACAGAGTGTCAGAGAGTGTCAGAGATTTTCAGAGAGTTTCAGAGATGTTCAGAGAGTGTCAGAGAGTATCAGAAAGTTTCAGAAAGTTTCAGAGAGAGTCAGAGAGTGTCAGGGAGTTTCAGAGAGTGTCAGAGAGTGTCACAGAGCTTCAGAGCTTTTCAGAGAGATTCAGAGAGTGTCAGAGAGTGTCAGAGAGTGTCATAGAGTTGCAGAGTGTGTCAGAGAGTGTCCGAGAGTTTCAGAAAGAGTCAGATAGTGTCAGAGAGTTTCAGAAAGTGTCAGAGAGTGTCAGAGAGTGTCTGAGAGTGTAAGAGAGTGTCAGAGTCTTTCAGAGAGTGTCACAGAGTTTCAGAGAGTGTCAGAGATTTTCAGAGAGTGCCAGAGATCTTCAGAGAGTGTCAGGGAGTGCCAGAGAGTTTCAGAGAGTGTCACAGAGTTTCAGAGAATTTCAGAGAGTGTCAGAGAGTTTCAGAGAGTCTCAGATAGTTTCAGAGAGTGTCAGAGAGTGTCTGAGAGTGTCTGAGAGTTTCAGAGAGTGTCAGAGAGTTTCAGTGAGCTTCTGAGAGTTTCTGAGAGTGTCAGACAGTTACAAACAGTTTCAGAGAGTTTCAGAGAGTGTCAGAAAGTTTCAGAGATTGTCCGGGAGTTTCAGAGAGTTTCAGAGGGTGTCACAGAGTGTCAGAGAGTTTCAGAAAGCTTCAGAGAGTGTCAGGGAGTGTCAGAGAGTGTCAGAGAGTTTCAGAGAGTTTCAGAGAGAGTCAGACAGTGTCTGAGAGTGTCAAAGAGTCTCAAAGAGTTTCAGAGAGTTTCAGAGAGTGTCCGAGAGTGCCGGAGGGTTTCAGAGAGTGTCAGAGAGTTTCAGAGAATTTCTGAGAGTGTCAGAGAGTGCCTGAGAGTTCTGACAATTTCTGAGTGTGCCGGAGAGTGTCAGAGATTGTCAGAGTGTTTCAGAGAGTGTCACAGAGTTTCAGAGAGTGTCAGAGATTTTCAGAGAGTTTCAGAGATCTTCAGAGAGTGTCGGTGAGTGCCACAGAGTGTCAGTGAGTGTCAGAGAGTTTCAGAGCGTGTCAGAGATTTTCAGAGAGTTTCAGAGATCTTCAGAGAGTGTCAGAGGGTGCCAGAAAGTTTCAGAGAGCGTCACAGAGTGTCGGAGAGTTTCAGAGAGATTCAGAGAGTGTCCGAGAGATTCAGAAAGTGTCAGTTAGTGTCAGAGAGAGTCAGAGAGTGTCAGAGAGTGTCAGAGAGTTTCAGAGAGTTTCAGAGAGGGTCAGAGAGTGTCAGAGAGCTTCAGACAGTGTCAGGGAGTGTCAGAGAGTGTCAGAGAGTTTCAGATAGAGTCAGACAGTGTCTGAGATTGTCAAAGAGTGTCAAAGAGTTTCAGAGAGTGTCAGAGAGTTTCAGAGAGTGTCAGGGAGTGTCAGAGAGTGTCGGAGATTTTCAGAGAGTTTCAGAGATCTTCAGAGAGTGTCGGTGAGTGCCACAGAGTGTCAGTGAGTGTCAGAGAGTTTCAGAGCGTGTCAGAGATTTTCAGAGAGTTTCAGAGATCTTCAGAGAGTGTCAGAGGGTGCCAGAAATTTTCAGAGAGTGTCACAGAGTGTCGGAGAGTTTCAGAGAGATTCAGAGAGTGTCCGAGAGATTCAGAAAGTGTCAGATAGTGTCAGAGAGTTTCAGAGAGTGTCAGAGAGTGTCAGAGAGTTTCAGAGAGTTTTAGAGAGTGTCAGAGAGTGTCAGAGAGCTTCAGACAGTGTCAGGGAGTGTCAGAGAGTGTCAGAGAGTTTCAGATAGAGTCAGACAGTGTCTGAGATTGTCAAAGAGTGTCAAAGAGTTTCAGAGAGTGTCAGAGAGTTTCAGAGAGTGTCAGGGAGTGTCAGAGAGTGTCAGAGAGTTTCAGAGAGTTTCAGAGAGTGTCAAAGAGTTTCAGAGAGTTTCTGAGAAAGTCAGATAGTGCCAGAGAGTTTCTGAGAGTTCCTGAGTGTGTCGAAGTGTGTCTGCGGGAGTCAGAGAGTATCTGAGAGTGTCACAAAGTGTCAGAGAGTGTCAGAGATTTTCAGAGAGTTTCAGAGATGTTCAGAGAGTATCAGAGAGTGTCAGAAAGTTTCAGAGAGTGTCAGAGAGTGTCAGAGAGATTCAGAGAGTGTCAGAGAGTGTCACAGAGTGACACAGAGGTGCAGAGTGTGTCAGAGAGTGTCCGAGAGTTTCAGAAAGTGTCAGATACTGTCAGAGAGTTTCAGAAAGTGTCAGAGAGTGTCAGAGAGTGTCTGAGAATGTCAGAGAGTGTCAGAGTGTTTCAGAGAGTTTCACAGAGTTTCAGAGAGTGTCAGAGATTTTCAGAGAGTTTCAGAGATCTTCAGAGAGTGTCAGAGAGTGCGAGAAAGTTTCAGAGAGTTTGACTGAGTGTCGGAGAGTTTCAGAGAGATTCAGAGAGTGTCCGAGAGTTTCAGAAAGTGTCAGATAGTGTCAGAGAGTTTCAGAGAGTTTCAGAGAGTGTCTGAGAGTGTCTGAGATTGCCAGAGATTGTCAGAGAGTTTCAGAGAGTGTCCGAGAGTGTCAGAGAGTTTCAGAGAGTTTCAGAGAGTGTCAGAGAGTGTCAGAGAGTGTCAGAGAGTTTCAGAGAGTTTCAGAGAGCGTCAGAGAGTTTCAGAGTGTGTCAGAAAGTTTCAGAGTGTGTCAGAGAGTTTCAGAGAGTGTCAGAGAGTTTCAGAGAGAGTCAGTGAGTGTCAGAGAGTGTCAAAGTGTGTCACAGACTTTCAGAGAGTGTCAGAGAGCGTCAGATAGTGTCAGAGAGTTTCAGAGAGTGTCAGAGTGTTTCAGAGACTTTCTGAGAGTGTCAAAGAGTTCCAGAGAGTTTCTGAGAGTTTCTGAGTGTGTCGGAGTGTGTCTGAGAGAGTCAGAGAGTATCTGAGAGTGTCACAGAGTGTCAGAGAGTTTCAGAGATTTTCAGAGAGTTTCAGAGATGTTCAGAGAGTGTCAGAGAGTGTCAGAAAGTTTCAGAGAGAGTCAGAGAGTGTCAGGGACTTTCAGAGAGTTTCAGAGAGTGTCACAGAGTGTCAGAGCGTTTCAGAGAGATTCAAAGAGTGTCAGAGAGTGTCACATAGTGTCATCGAGTTGCAGGGTGTGTCAGAGAGTGTCCGAGAGTTTCAGAAAGAGTCAGATAGTGTCAGAGAGTTTCAGAAAGTGTCAGAGAGTGTCAGAGAGTGTCTGAGACTGTGAGGGAGTGTCAGAGTCTTTCAGAGAGTGTCACAGAGTTTCAGAGAGTGTCAGAGTGATTCAGAGAGTGTCAGAGATTGTCAGAGAGTTTCAGACAGTTTCAGAGAGTTTCAGAGATTGTCAGAGAGTTTCAGAGAGAGTCAGTGAGTGTCAGAGAGTGTCAAAGTGTGTCACAGACATTCAGAGAGTGTCAGAAAGCGTCAGATAGTGTCAGAGAGTTTCAGAGAGTGTCAGAGTGTTTCAGAGACTTTCTGAGAGTGTCAAAGAGTTCCAGAGAGTTTCTGAGAGTTTCTGAGTGTGTCGGAGTGTGTCTGAGAGAGTCAGAGAGTATCTGAGAGTGTCACAGAGTGTCAGAGAGTTTCAGAGATTTTCAGAGAGTTTCAGAGATGTTCAGAGAGTGTCAGAGAGTGTCAGAAAGTTTCAGAGAGAGTCAGAGAGTGTCAGGGACTTTCAGAGAGTTTCAGAGAGTGTCACAGAGTGTCAGAGCGTTTCAGAGAGATTCAAAGAGTGTCAGAGAGTGTCACATAGTGTCATCGAGTTGCAGGGTGTGTCAGAGAGTGTCCGAGAGTTTCAGAAAGAGTCAGATAGTGTCAGAGAGTTTCAGAAAGTGTCAGAGAGTGTCAGAGAGTGTCTGAGACTGTGAGGGAGTGTCAGAGTCTTTCAGAGAGTGTCACAGAGTTTCAGAGAGTGTCAGAGATTTTCAGAGAGTGCCAGAGATCTTCAGAGAGTGTCAGAGAGTGCCAGAAAGTTTCAGAGAGTGTCACAGAGTGTCGGAGAGTTTCAGAGAGATTCAGAGAGTGTCCGAGAGATTCAGAAAGTGTCAGATAGTGTCAGAGAGTTTCAGAAAGTGTCACAGAGAGTCAGAGAGTGTCTGAGAGTGTCAGAGAGTGTCAGAGAGTTTCAGAGAGTGTCAGAGAGTGTCAGAGAGTTTCAGAGAGTGTCAGAGAGTTTCAGAGAGTCTCAGATAGTGTCAGAGAGTGTCAGAGAGTGTCTGAGAGTGTCTGAGAGTTTCAGAGAGTGTCAGAGAGTTTCAGAGAGTGTCAGAGAGTGTCAGAGAGCTTCAGACAGTGTCAGGGAGTGTCAGAGAGTGTCAGAGAGTTTCAGATAGAGTCAGACAGTGTCTGAGATTGTCAAAGAGTGTCAAAGAGTTTCAGAGAGTGTCAGAGAGTTTCAGAGAGTGTCAGGGAGTGTCAGAGAGTGTCAGAGAGTTTCAGAGAGTTTCAGAGAGTGTCAAAGAGTTTCAGAGAGTTTCTGAGAAAGTCAGATAGTGCCAGAGAGTTTCTGAGAGTTCCTGAGTGTGTCGAAGTGTGTCTGCGGGAGTCAGAGAGTATCTGAGAGTGTCACAAAGTGTCAGAGAGTGTCAGAGATTTTCAGAGAGTTTCAGAGATGTTCAGAGAGTATCAGAGAGTGTCAGAAAGTTTCAGAGAGTGTCAGAGAGTGTCAGAGAGATTCAGAGAGTGTCAGAGAGTGTCACAGAGTGACACAGAGTTGCAGAGTGTGTCAGAGAGTGTCCGAGAGTTTCAGAAAGTGTCAGATACTGTCAGACAGTTTCAGAAAGTGTCAGAGAGTGTCTGAGAATGTCAGAGAGTGTCAGAGTGTTTCAGAGAGTTTCACAGAGTTTCAGAGAGTGTCAGAGATTTTCAGAGAGTTTCAGAGATCTTCAGAGAGTGTCAGAGAGTGCGAGAAAGTTTCAGAGAGTTTGACTGAGTGTCGGAGAGTTTCAGAGAGATTCAGAGAGTGTCCGAGAGTTTCAGAAAGTGTCAGATAGTGTCAGAGAGTTTCAGAGAGTTTCAGAGAGTGTCTGAGAGTGTCTGAGATTGCCAGAGATTGTCAGAGAGTTTCAGAGAGTGTCCGAGAGTGTCAGAGAGTTTCAGAGAGTTTCAGAGAGTGTCAGAGAGTGTCAGAGAGTTTCAGAGAGTTTCAGAGAGTTTCAGAGAGCGTCAGAGAGTTTCAGAGTGTGTCAGAAAGTTTCAGAGTGTGTCAGAGAGTTTCAGAGAGTTTCAGAGAGAGTCAGTGAGTGTCAGAGAGTGTCAAAGTGTGTCACAGACTTTCTGAGAGTGTCAGAGAGTTCCAGAGGGTTTCTGAGAGTTTCTGAGTGTGTCGGAGTGTGTCTGAGAGAGTCAGAGAGTATCTGAGCGTGTCACAGAGTGTCAGAGAGTGTCAGAGATTTTCAGAGAGTTTCAGAGATGTTCAGAGAGTGTCAGAGAGTGTCAGAAAGTTTCAGAGAGAGGCAGAGAGTGTCAGGGAGTTTCAGAGAGTTTCAGAGAGTGTCACAGAGCTTCAGAGCTTTTCAGAGAGATTCAGAGAGTGTCAGAGAGTGTCACAGAGTGTCATAGAGTTGCAGAGTGTGTCAGAGAGTGTCCGAGAGTTTCAGAAAGAGTCAGATAGTGTCAGAGAGTTTCAGAAAGTGTCAGAGAGTGTCAGAGAGTGTCTGAGAGTGTAAGAGAGTGTCAGAGTCTTTCAGAGAGTGTCACAGAGTTTCATAGAGTGGCAGAGAGTTTCAGAAAGTGTCAGAGAGTGTCAGAGAGTGTCTGAGAGTGTAAGAGAGTGTCAGAGTCTTTCAGAGAGTGTCACAGAGTTTCAGAGAGTGTCAGAGATTTTCAGAGAGTGCCAGAGATCTTCAGAGAGTGTCAGGGAGTGCCAGAGAGTTTCAGAGAGTGTCACAGAGTTTCAGAGAATTTCAGAGAGTGTCAGAGAGTTTCAGAGAGTCTCAGATAGTTTCAGAGAGTGTCAGAGAGCGTCTGAGAGTGTCTGAGAGTTTCAGAGAGTGTCAGAGAGTTTCAGTGAGCTTCTGAGAGTTTCTGAGAGTGTCAGACAGTTACAAACAGTTTCAGAGAGTTTCAGAGAGTGTCAGAAAGTTTCAGAGATTGTCCGGGAGTTTCAGAGAGTTTCAGAGGGTGTCACAGAGTGTCAGAGAGTTTCGGAAAGCTTCAGAGAGTGTCAGGGAGTGTCAGAGAGTGTCAGAGAGTTTCAGAGAGTTTCAGAGAGAGTCAGACAGTGTCTGAGAGTGTCAAAGAGTCTCAAAGAGTTTCAGAGAGTTTCAGAGAGTGTCCGAGAGTGCCGGAGGGTTTCAGAGAGTGTCAGAGAGTTTCAGAGAATTTCTGAGAGTGTCAGAGAGTGCCTGAGAGTTTCTGACAATTTCTGAGTGTTTCAGAGAGTGTCACAGAGTTTCAGAGAGTGTCAGAGATTTTCAGAGAGTTTCAGAGATCTTCAGAGAGTGTCGGTGAGTGCCACAGAGTGTCAGTGAGTGTCAGAGAGTTTCAGAGCGTGTCAGAGATTTTCAGAGAGTTTCAGAGATCTTCAGAGAGTGTCAGAGGGTGCCAGAAAGTTTCAGAGAGTGTCACAGAGTGTCGGAGAGTTTCAGAGAGATTCAGAGAGTGTCCGAGAGATTCAGAAAGTGTCAGATAGTGTCAGAGAGAGTCAGAGAGTGTCAGAGAGTGTCAGAGAGTTTCAGAGAGTTTCAGAGAGGGTCAGAGAGTGTCAGAGAGCTTCAGACAGTGTCAGGGAGTGTCAGAGAGTGTCAGAGAGTTTCAGATAGAGTCAGACAGTGTCTGAGATTGTCAAAGAGTGTCAAAGAGTTTCAGAGAGTGTCAGAGAGTTTCAGAGAGTGTCAGGGAGTGTCAGAGAGTGTCGGAGATTTTCAGAGAGTTTCAGAGATCTTCAGAGAGTGTCGGTGAGTGCCACAGAGTGTCAGTGAGTGTCAGAGAGTTTCAGAGCGTGTCAGAGATTTTCAGAGAGTTTCAGAGATCTTCAGAGAGTGTCAGAGGGTGCCAGAAAGTTTCAGAGAGTGTCACAGAGTGTTGGAGAGTTTCAGAGAGATTCAGAGAGTGTCCGAGAGATTCAGAAAGTGTCAGATAGTGTCAGAGAGTTTCAGAGAGTGTCAGAGAGTGTCAGAGAGTTTCAGAGAGTTTTAGAGAGTGTCAGAGAGTGTCAGAGAGCTTCAGACAGTGTCAGGGAGTGTCAGAGAGTGTCAGAGAGTTTCAGATAGAGTCAGACAGTGTCTGAGATTGTCAAAGAGTGTCAAAGAGTTTCAGAGAGTGTCAGAGAGTTTCAGAGAGTGTCAGGGAGTGTCAGAGAGTGTCAGAGAGTTTCAGAGAGTTTCAGAGAGTGTCAAAGAGTTTCAGAGAGTTTCTGAGAAAGTCAGATAGTGCCAGAGAGTTTCTGAGAGTTCCTGAGTGTGTCGAAGTGTGTCTGCGGGAGTCAGAGAGTATCTGAGAGTGTCACAAAGTGTCAGAGAGTGTCAGAGATTTTCAGAGAGTTTCAGAGATGTTCAGAGAGTATCAGAGAGTGTCAGAAAGTTTCAGAGAGTGTCAGAGAGTGTCAGAGAGATTCAGAGAGTGTCAGAGAGTGTCACAGAGTGACACAGAGTTGCAGAGTGTGTCAGAGAGTGTCCGAGAGTTTCAGAAAGTGTCAGATACTGTCAGAGAGTTTCAGAAAGTGTCAGAGAGTGTCAGAGAGTGTCTGAGAATGTCAGAGAGTGTCAGAGTGTTTCAGAGAGTTTCACAGAGTTTCAGAGAGTGTCAGAGATTTTCAGAGAGTTTCAGAGATCTTCAGAGAGTGTCAGAGAGTGCGAGAAAGTTTCAGAGAGTTTGACTGAGTGTCGGAGAGTTTCAGAGAGATTCAGAGAGTGTCCGAGAGTTTCAGAAAGTGTCAGATAGTGTCAGAGAGTTTCAGAGAGTTTCAGAGAGTGTCTGAGAGTGTCTGAGATTGCCAGAGATTGTCAGAGAGTTTCAGAGAGTGTCCGAGAGTGTCAGAGAGTTTCAGAGAGTTTCAGAGAGTGTCAGAGAGTGTCAGAGAGTTTCAGAGAGTTTCAGAGAGTTTCAGAGAGCGTCAGAGAGTTTCAGAGTGTGTCAGAAAGTTTCAGAGTGTGTCAGAGAGTTTCAGAGAGTGTCAGAGAGTTTCAGAGAGAGTCAGTGAGTGTCAGAGAGTGTCAAAGTGTGTCACAGACTTTCAGAGAGTGTCAGAGAGCGTCAGATAGTGTCAGAGAGTTTCAGAGAGAGTCAGAGTGTTTCAGAGACTTTCTGAGAGTGTCAAAGAGTTCCAGAGAGTTTCTGAGAGTTTCTGAGTGTGTCGGAGTGTGTCTGAGAGAGTCAGAGAGTATCTGAGAGTGTCACAGAGTGTCAGAGAGTTTCAGAGATTTTCAGAGAGTTTCAGAGATGTTCAAAGAGTGTCAGAGAGTGTCAGAAAGTTTCAGAGAGAGTCAGAGAGTGTCAGGGACTTTCAGAGAGTTTCAGAGAGTGTCACAGAGTGTCAGAGCGTTTCAGAGAGATTCAAAGAGTGTCAGAGAGTGTCACATAGTGTCATCGAGTTGCAGGGTGTGTCAGAGAGTGTCCGAGAGTTTCAGAAAGAGTCAGATAGTGTCAGAGTGTTTCAGAAAGTGTCAGAGAGTGTCAGAGAGTGTCTGAGACTGTGAGGGAGTGTCAGAGTCTTTCAGAGAGTGTCACAGAGTTTCAGAGAGTGTCAGAGATTTTCAGAGAGTGCCAGAGATCTTCAGAGAGTGTCAGAGAGTGCCAGAAAGTTTCAGAGAGTGTCACAGAGTGTCGGAGAGTTTCAGAGAGATTCAGAGAGTGTCCGAGAGATTCAGAAAGTGTCAGATAGTGTCAGAGAGTTTCAGAAAGTGTCACAGAGTGTCAGAGAGTGTCTGAGAGTGTCAGAGAGTGTCAGAGAGTGTCAGAGAGTTTCAGAGAGTGTCAGAGAGTTTCAGAGAGTCTCAGATAGTGTCAGAGAGTGTCAGAGAGTGTCTGAGAGTGTCTGAGAGTTTCAGAGAGTGTCAGAGAGTGTCAGAGAGTTTCAGAGAGCTTCTGAGAGTTTCTGAGAGTGTCAGAGAGTTACAAAGAGTTTCAGAGAGTGTCAGAAAGTTTCAGAGAGTGTCCGAGAGTTTCAGAGAGTTTCAGAGAGTGTCACAGAGTGTCAGAGTGTTTCAGAAAGCTTCAGTGAGTGTCAGGGAGTGTCAGAGAGTGTCAGAGAGATTCAGAGAGAGTCAGATAGTGTCTGAGAGTGTCAAAGAGTGTCAAAGAGTTTCAGAGAGTGTCAGAGAGTGTCAGAGAGTGTCAGAGGGTTTCAGAGAGTGTCAGAGAGTTTCAGAGAATTTCTGAGTGTGTCAGAGAGTGCCTGAGAGTTTCTGACAGTTTCTGAGTGTGCCGGAGTGTGTCAGAGAGTGTCAGAGTGTTTCAGAGAGTGTCACTGAGTTTCAGAGAGTGTCAGAGATTTTCAGAGTGTTTCAGAGATCTTCAGAGAGTGTCAGTGAGTGCCACAGAGTTTCAGTGTGTGTCAGAGAGATTCAGTGAGTGTCAGAGATTTTCAGAGAGTTTCAGAGATCTCCAGAGAGTGTCAGAGAGTGCCAGAAAGTTTCAGAGAGTGTCACAGAGTGTCGGAGAGTTTCAGAGAGATTCAGAGAGTGTCCGAGAGATTCAGAAAGTGTCAGATAGCGGCAGAGAGTTTCAGAATGTTTCAGAGAGTGTCTGAGAGTCTCAGAGATTGTCAGAGAGTTTCAGAGAGTGTCAGAGAGTGTCAGAGAGTGTCAGAGAGCTTCAGACAGTGTCAGGGAGTGTCAGAGAGTGTCAGAGTGTTTCAGATGGAGTCAGACAGTGTCAGAGAGTTTCAGAGAGTGTCAGAGAGTGTCAGAGAGTGTCAGAGAGTTTCAGAGAGAGTCAGACAGTGTCTGAGAGTGTCAAAGAGTGTCAAAGAGTTTCAGAGAGTGTCAGAGAGTGTCAGAGAGTGGCAAAGTGTTTCAGAGAGTTTCTGAGAGTGTCAGAGAGAGCAAGAGAGTTTCTGAGAGTTTTTGAGCGTGTCGAAGTGTGTCTGCGGGGGTCAGAGAGTATCTGAGAGTGTCACAGAGTGTCAGAGAGTGTCAGAGATTTTCAGAGAGTTTCAGAGATGTTCAGAGAGTGTCAGAGAGTGTCAGAAAATTTCAGAGAGTGTCAGAGAGTGTCAGGGAGTTTCAGAGAGTTACAGAGTGTCACAGAGTGTCAGAGAGTTTCAGAGAGATTCAGAGAGTGTCAGAGAGTGTCACAGAGTGTCATAGAGTTGCAGAGTGTGTCAGAGAGTGTCCGAGAGTTTCAGAAAGTGTCAGATACTGTCAGAGAGTTTCAGAAAGTGTCAGAGAGTGTCAGAGAGTATCTGAGAATGTCACAGTGTGTCAGAGTGTATCAGAGAGTTTCACAGAGTTTCAGAGAGTGTCAGAGATTTTCAGAGAGTTTCAGAGATCTTCAGAGAGTGTCAGAGAGTGCGAGAAAGTTTCAGAGAGTGTCACAGAGTGTCGGAGAGTTTCAGAGAGATTCAGAGAGTGTCCGAGAGATTCAGAAAGTGTCAGATAGTGTCTGACAGTTTCAGAGATCTTCAGAGAGTGTCTGAGAGTTTCTGAGAGTGTCTGAGAGTGCCAGAGATTGTCAGAGAGTTTCAGAGAGTTTCAGAGAGTGTCAGAGAGTTTCAGAGAGTTTCAGAGAGTGTCAGAGAGTGTGAGAGAGTTTCAGAGAGCTTCAGAGAGTTTCAGAGAGTGTCAGAAAGTTTCAGAGTGTGTCAGAGAGTTTCAGAGAGTGTCACAGAGTGTCAGAGTGATTCAGAGAGATTCAGAGAGTGTCAGAGAGTGTCACATAGTGTCATCGAGTTGCAGGGTGTGTCAGAGAGTGTCCGAGAGTTTCAGAAAGAGTCAGATAGTGTCAGAGAGTTTCAGAAAGTGTCAGAGAGTGTCAGAGAGTGTCTGAGACTGTGAGGGAGTGTCAGAGTCTTTCAGAGAGTGTCACAGAGTTTCAGAGAGTGTCAGAGATTTTCAGAGAGTGCCAGAGATCTTCAGAGAGTGTCAGAGAGTGTCAGAGAGTTTCAGAGAGTGTCAGAGAGTGTCAGAGAGTTTCAGAGAGTGTCAGAGAGTTTCAGAGAGTCTCAGATAGTGTCAGAGAGTGTCAGAGAGTGTCTGAGAGTGTCTGAGAGTTTCAGAGAGTGTCAGAGAGTGTCAGAGAGTTTCAGAGAGCTTCTGAGAGTTTCTGAGAGTGTCAGAGAGTTACAAAGAGTTTCAGAGAGTTTCAGAGAGTGTCAGAAAGTTTCAGAGAGTGTCCGAGAGTTTCACAGAGTTTCAGAGGGTGTCACAGAGTGTCAGAGAGTTTCAGAAAGCTTCAGAGAGTGTCAGGGAGTGTCAGAGAGTGTCAGAGAGATTCAGAGAGAGTCATATAGTGTCTGAGAGTGTCAAAGAGTGTCAAAGAGTTTCAGAGAGTGTCAGAGAGTGTCAGAGAGTGTCAGAGGGTTTCAGAGAGTGTCAGAGAGTTTCAGAGAATTTCTGAGTGTGTCAGAGAGTGCCTGAGAGTTTCTGACAGTTTCTGAGTGTGCCGGAGAGTGTCAGAGAGTGTCAGAGTGTTTCATAGAGTGTCACTGAGTTTCAGAGAGTGTCAGAGATTTTCAGAGTGTTTCAGAGATCTTCAGAGAGTGTCAGTGAGTGCCACAGAGTTTCAGTGTGTGTCAGAGAGATTCAGTGAGTGTCAGAGATTTTCAGAGAGTTTCAGAGATCTCCAGAGAGTGTCAGAGAGTGCCAGAAAGTTTCAGAGAGTGTCACAGAGTGTCGGAGAGTTTCAGAGAGATTCAGAGAGTGTCCGAGAGATTCAGAAAGTGTCAGATAGCGGCAGAGAGTTTCAGAATGTTTCAGAGAGTGTCTGAGAGTCTCAGAGATTGTCAGAGAGTTTCAGAGAGTGTCAGAGAGTGTCAGAGAGCTTCAGACAGTGTCAGGGAGTGTCAGAGAGTGTCAGAGTGTTTCAGATGGAGTCAGACAGTGTCAGAGAGTTTCAGAGAGTGTCAGAGAGTGTCAGAGAGTGTCAGAGAGTTTCAGAGAGAGTCAGACAGTGTCTGAGAGTGTCAAAGAGTGTCAAAGAGTTTCAGAGAGTGTCAGAGAGTGTCAGAGAGTGGCAAAGAGTTTCAGAGAGTTTCTGAGAGTGTCAGAGAGAGCAAGAGAGTTTCTGAGAGTTTTTGAGTGTGTCGAAGTGTGTCTGCGGGGGTCAGAGAGTATCTGAGAGTGTCACAGAGTGTCAGAGAGTGTCAGAGATTTTCAGAGAGTTTCAGAGATGTTCAGAGAGTGTCAGAGAGTGTCAGAAAATTTCAGAGAGTGTCAGAGAGTGTCAGGGAGTTTCAGAGAGTTACAGAGCGTCACAGAGTGTCAGAGAGTTTCAGAGAGATTCAGAGAGTGTCAGAGAGTGTCACAGAGTGTCATAGAGTTGCAGAGTGTGTCAGAGAGTGTCCGAGAGTTTCAGAAAGTGTCAGATACTGTCAGAGAGTTTCAGAAAGTGTCAGAGAGTGTCAGAGAGTGTCTGAGAATGACAGAGTGTGTCAGAGTGTATCAGAGAGTTTCACAGAGTTTCAGAGAGTGTCAGAGATTTTCAGAGAGTTTCAGAGATCTTCAGAGAGTGTCAGAGAGTGCGAGAAAGTTTCAGAGAGTGTCACAGAGTGTCGGAGAGTTTCAGAGAGATTCAGAGAGTGTCCGAGAGATTCAGAAAGTGTCAGATAGTGTCAGAGAGTTTCAGAGAATTTCTGAGTGTGTCAGAGAGTGCCTGAGAGTTTCTGACAGTTTCTGAGTGTGCCGGAGAGTGTCAGAGAGTGTCAGAGTGTTTCAGAGACTGTCACTGAGTTTCAGAGAGTGTCAGAGATTTTCAGAGTGTTTCAGAGATCTTCAGAGAGTGTCAGTGAGTGCCACAGAGTTTCAGTGTGTGTCAGAGAGATTCAGTGAGTGTCAGAGATTTTCAGAGAGTTTCAGAGATCTCCAGAGAGTGTCAGAGAGTGCCAGAAAGTTTCAGAGAGTGTCACAGAGTGTCGGAGAGTTTCAGAGAGATTCAGAGAGTGTCCGAGAGATTCAGAAAGTGTCAGATAGCGGCAGAGAGTTTCAGAATGTTTCAGAGAGTGTCTGAGAGTCTCAGAGATTGTCAGAGAGTTTCAGAGAGTGTCAGAGAGTGTCAGAGAGCTTCAGACAGTGTCAGGGAGTGTCAGAGAGTGTCAGAGTGTTTCAGATGGAGTCAGACAGTGTCAGAGAGTTTCAGAGAGTGTCAGAGAGTGTCAGAGAGTGTCAGAGAGTTTCAGAGAGAGTCAGACAGTGTCTGAGAGTGTCAAAGAGTGTCAAAGAGTTTCAGAGAGTGTCAGAGAGTGTCAGAGAGTGGCAAAGTGTTTCAGAGAGTTTCTGAGAGTGTCAGAGAGAGCAAGAGAGTTTCTGAGAGTTTTTGAGTGTGTCGAAGTGTGTCTGCGGGGGTCAGAGAGTATCTGAGAGTGTCACAGAGTGTCAGAGAGTGTCAGAGATTTTCAGAGAGTTTCAGAGATGTTCAGAGATATTCAGAGAGTGTCAGAAAATTTCAGAGAGTGTCAGAGAGTGTCAGGGAGTTTCAGAGAGTTACAGAGTGTCACAGAGTGTCAGAGAGTTTCAGAGAGATTCAGAGAGTGTCAGAGAGTGTCACAGAGTGTCATAGAGTTGCAGAGTGTGTCAGAGAGTGTCCGAGAGTTTCAGAAAGTGTCAGATACTGTCAGAGAGTTTCAGAAAGTGTCAGAGAGTGTCAGAGAGTGTCTGAGAATGTCAGAGTGTGTCAGAGTGTATCAGAGAGTTTCACAGAGTTTCAGAGAGTGTCAGAGATTTTCAGAGAGTTTCAGAGATCTTCAGAGAGTGTCAGAGAGTGCGAGAAAGTTTCAGAGAGTGTCACAGAGTGTCGGAGAGTTTCAGAGAGATTCAGAGAGTGTCCGAGAGATTCAGAAAGTGTCAGATAGTGTCTGACAGTTTCAGAGATCTTCAGAGAGTGTCTGAGAGTTTCTGAGAGTGTCTGAGAGTGCCAGAGATTGTCAGAGAGTTTCAGAGAGTTTCAGAGAGTGTCAGAGAGTTTCAGAGAGTTTCAGAGAGTGTCAGAGAGTGTGAGAGAGTTTCAGAGAGCTTCAGAGAGTTTCAGAGAGTGTCAGAAAGTTTCAGAGTGTGTCAGAGAGTTTCAGAGAGTGTCACAGAGTGTCAGAGTGATTCAGAGAGATTCAGAGAGTGTCAGAGAGTGTCACATAGTGTCATCGAGTTGCAGGGTGTGTCAGAGAGTGTCCGAGAGTTTCAGAAAGAGTCAGATAGTGTCAGAGAGTTTCAGAAAGTGTCAGAGAGTGTCAGAGAGTGTCTGAGACTGTGAGGGAGTGTCAGAGTCTTTCAGAGAGTGTCACAGAGTTTCAGAGAGTGTCAGAGATTTTCAGAGAGTGCCAGAGATCTTCAGAGAGTGTCAGAGAGTGCCAGAAAGTTTCAGAGAGTGTCACAGAGTGTCGGAGAGTTTCAGAGAGATTCAGAGAGTGTCCGAGAGATTCAGAAAGTGTCAGATAGTGTCAGAGAGTTTCAGAAAGTGTCACAGAGTGTCAGAGAGTGTCTGAGAGTGTCAGAGAGTGTCAGAGAGTTTCAGAGAGTGTCAGAGAGTGTCAGAGAGTTTCAGAGAGTGTCAGAGAGTTTCAGAGAGTCTCAGATAGTGTCAGAGAGTGTCAGAGAGTGTCTGAGAGTGTCTGAGAGTTTCAGAGAGTGTCAGAGAGTGTCAGAGAGTTTCAGAGAGCTTCTGAGAGTTTCTGAGAGTGTCAGAGAGTTACAAAGAGTTTCAAAGAGTTTCAGAGAGTGTCAGAAAGTTTCAGAGAGTGTCCGAGAGTTTCAGAGAGTTTCAGAGGGTGTCACAGAGTGTCAGAGAGTTTCAGAAAGCTTCAGAGAGTGTCAGAGAGTGTCAGAGAGATTCAGAGAGTGTCAGAGAGTGTCACAGAGTGACACAGAGTTGCAGAGTGTGTCAGAGAGTGTCCGAGAGTTTCAGAAAGTGTCAGATACTGTCAGAGAGTTTCAGAAAGTGTCAGAGAGTGTCAGAGAGTGTCTGAGAATGTTAGAGAGTGTCAGAGTGTTTCAGAGAGTTTCACAGAGTTTCAGAGAGTGTCAGAGATTTTCAGAGAGTTTCAGAGATCTTCAGAGCGTGTCAGAGAGTGCGAGAAAGTTTCAGAGAGTTTGACTGAGTGTCGGAGAGTTTCAGAGAGATTCAGAGAGTGTCCGAGAGTTTCAGAAAGTGTCAGATAGTGTCAGAGAGTTTCAGAGAGTTTCAGAGAGTGTCTGAGAGTGTCTGAGATTGCCAGAGATTGTCAGAGAGTTTCAGAGAGTGTCCGAGAGTGTCAGAGAGTTTCAGAGAGTTTCAGAGAGTGTCAGAGAGTGTCAGAGAGTTTCAGAGAGTTTCAGAGAGTTTCAGAGAGCGTCAGAGAGTTTCAGAGTGTGTCAGAAAGTTTCAGAGTGTGTCAGAGAGTTTCAGAGAGTGTCAGAGAGTTTCAGAGAGAGTCAGTGAGTGTCAGAGTGTGTCAAAGTGTGTCACAGACTTTCAGAGAGTGTCAGAGAGCGTCAGATAGTGTCAGAGAGTTTCAGAGAGTGTCAGAGTGTTTCAGAGACTTTCTGAGAGTGTCAAAGAGTTCCAGAGAGTTTCTGAGTGTGTCGGAGTGTGTCTGAGAGAGTCAGAGAGTATCTGAGAGTGTCACAGAGTGTCAGAGAGTTTCAGAGATTTTCAGAGAGTTTCAGAGATGTTCAGAGAGTGTCAGAGAGTGTCAGAAAGTTTCAGAGAGAGTCAGAGAGTGTCAGGGACTTTCAGAGAGTTTCAGAGAGTGTCACAGAGTGTCAGAGCGTTTCAGAGAGATTCAAAGAGTGTCAGAGAGTGTCACATAGTGTCATCGAGTTGCAGGGTGTGTCAGAGAGTGTCCGAGAGTTTCAGAAAGAGTCAGATAGTGTCAGAGAGTTTCAGAAAGTGTCAGAGAGTGTCAGAGAGTGTCTGAGACTGTGAGGGAGTGTCAGAGTCTTTCAGAGAGTGTCACAGAGTTTCAGAGAGTGTCAGAGATTTTCAGAGAGTGCCAGAGATCTTCAGAGAGTGTCAGAGAGTGCCAGAAAGTTTCAGAGAGTGTCACAGAGTGTCGGAGAGTTTCAGAGAGATTCAGAGAGTGTCCGAGAGATTCAGAAAGTGTCAGATAGTGTCAGAGAGTTTCAGAAAGTGTCACAGAGTGTCAGAGAGTGTCTGAGAGTGTCAGAGAGTGTCAGAGAGTTTCAGAGAGTGTCAGAGAGTGTCAGAGAGTTTCAGAGAGTGTCAGAGAGTTTCAGAGAGTCTCAGATAGTGTCAGAGAGTGTCAGAGAGTGTCTGAGAGTGTCTGAGAGTTTCAGAGAGTGTCAGAGAGTGTCAGAGAGTTCCAGAGAGCTTCTGAGAATTTCTGAGAGTGTCAGAGAGTTACAAAGAGTTTCAGAGAGTTTCAGAGAGTGTCAGAAAGTTTCAGAGAGTGTCCGAGAGTTTCAGAGAGTTTCAGAGAGTGTCACAGAGTGTCAGAGAGTTTCAGAAAGCTTCAGCGAGTGTCAGGGAGTGTCAGAGAGTGTCAAAGAGTTTCAGAGAGTGTCAGAGAGTGTCAGAGAGTGTCAGAGGGTTTCAGAGAGTCTCAGATAGTGTCAGAGAGTGTCAGAGAGTGTCTGAGAGTGTCTGAGAGTTTCAGAGAGTGTCAGAGAGTGTCAGAGAGTTTCAGAGAGCTTCTGAGAGTTTCTGAGAGTGTCAGAGAGTTACAAAGAGTTTCAGAGAGTTTCAGAGAGTGTCAGAAAGTTTCAGAGAGTGTCCGAGAGTTTCAGAGAGTTTCAGAGAGTGTCACAGAGTGTCAGAGAGATTCAGAGAGAGTCAGATAGTGTCTGAGAGTGTCAAAGAGTGTCAAAGAGTTTCAGAGAGTGTCAGAGAGTGTCAGAGAGTGTCAGAGGGTTTCAGAGAGTGTCAGAGAGTTTCAGAGAATTTCTGAGTGTGTCAGAGAGTGCCTGAGAGTTGCTGACAGTTTCTGAGTGTGCCGGAGAGTATCAGAGAGTGTCAGAGTGTTTCAGAGAGTGTCACTGAGTTTCAGAGAGTGTCAGAGATTTTCAGAGTGTTTCAGAGATCTTCAGAGAGTGTCAGTGAGTGCCACAGAGTTTCAGTGAGTGTCAGAGATTTTCAGAGAGTTTCAGAGATCTCCAGAGAGTGTCAGAGAGTGCCAGAAAGTTTCAGAGAGTGTCACAGAGTGTCGGAGAGTTTCAGAGAGATTCAGAGAGTGTCCGAGAGATTCAGAAAGTGTCAGATAGCGGCAGAGAGTTTCAGAATGTTTCAGAGAGTGTCTGAGATTCTCAGAGATTGTCAGAGAGTTTCAGAGAGTGTCAGAGAGTGTCAGAGAGTGTCAGAGAGCTTCAGACAGTGTCAGGGAGTGTCAGAGAGTGTCAGAGTGTTTCAGATGGAGTCAGACAGTGTCAGAGAGTTTCAGAGAGTGTCAGAGAGTGTCAGAGAGTGTCAGAGAGTTTCAGAGAGAGTCAGACAGTGTCTGAGAGTGTCAAAGAGTGTCAAAGAGTTTCAGAGAGTGTCAGAGAGTGTCAGAGAGTGGCAAAGTGTTTCAGAGAGTTTCTGAGAGTGTCAGAGAGAGCAAGAGAGTTTCTGAGAGTTTTTGAGTGTGTCGAAGTGTGTCTGCGGGGGTCAGAGAGTATCTGAGAGTGTCACAGAGTGTCAGAGAGTGTCAGAGATTTTCAGAGAGTTTCAGAGATGTTCAGAGAGTGTCAGAGAGTGTCAGAAAATTTCAGAGAGTGTCAGAGAGTGTCAGGGAGTTTCAGAGAGTTACAGAGTGTCACAGAGTGTCAGAGAGTTTCAGAGAGATTCAGAGAGTGTCAGAGAGTGTCACAGAGTGTCATAGAGTTGCAGAGTGTGTCAGAGAGTGTCCGAGAGTTTCAGAAAGTGTCAGATACTGTCAGAGAGTTTCAGAAAGTGTCAGAGAGTGTCAGAGAGTGTCTGAGAATGTCAGAGTGTGTCAGAGTGTATCAGAGAGTTTCACAGAGTTTCAGAGAGTGTCAGAGATTTTCAGAGAGTTTCAGAGATCTTCAGAGAGTGTCAGAGAGTGCGAGAAAGTTTCAGAGAGTGTCACAGAGTGTCGGAGAGTTTCAGAGAGATTCAGAGAGTGTCCGAGAGATTCAGAAAGTGTCAGATAGTGTCTGACAGTTTCAGAGATCTTCAGAGAGTGTCTGAGAGTTTCTGAGAGTGTCTGAGAGTGCCAGAGATTGTCAGAGAGTTTCAGAGAGTTTCAGAGAGTGTCAGAGAGTTTCAGAGAGTTTCAGAGAGTGTCAGAGAGTGTGAGAGAGTTTCAGAGAGCTTCAGAGAGTTTCAGAGAGTGTCAGAAAGTTCCAGAGTGTGTCAGAGAGTTTCAGAGAGTGTCACAGAGTGTCAGAGTGATTCAGAGAGATTCAGAGAGTGTCAGAGAGTGTCACATAGTGTCATCGAGTTGCAGGGTGTGTCAGAGAGTGTCCGAGAGTTTCAGAAAGAGTCAGATAGTGTCAGAGAGTTTCAGAAAGTGTCACAGAGTGTCAGAGAGTGTCTGAGACTGTGAGGGAGTGTCAGAGTCTTTCAGAGAGTGTCACAGAGTTTCAGAGAGTGTCAGAGATTTTCAGAGAGTGCCAGAGATCTTCAGAGAGTGTCAGAGAGTGCCAGAAAGTTTCAGAGAGTGTCACAGAGTGTCGGAGAGTTTCAGAGAGATTCAGAGAGTGTCCGAGAGATTCAGAAAGTGTCAGATAGTGTCAGAGAGTTTCAGAAAGTGTCACAGAGTGTCAGAGAGTGTCTGAGAGTGTCAGAGAGTTTCAGAGAGTGTCATAGAGTGTCAGAGAGTTTCAGAGAGTGTCAGAGAGTTTCAGAGAGTCTCAGATAGTGTCAGAGAGTGCCAGAGAGTGTCTGAGAGTGTCTGAGAGTTTCAGAGAGTGTCAGAGAGTGTCAGAGAGTTTCAGAGAGCTTCTGAGAGTTTCTGAGAGTGTCAGAGAGTTACAAAGAGTTTCAGAGAGTTTCAGAGAGTGTCAGAAAGTTTCAGAGAGTGTCCGAGAGTTTCAGAGAGTTTCAGAGGGTGTCACAGAGTGTCAGAGAGTTTCAGAAAGCTTCAGAGAGTGTCAGGGAGTGTCAGAGAGTGTCAGAGAGATTCAGAGAGAGTCAGATAGTGTCTGAGAGTGTCAAACAGTGTCAAAGAGTTTCAGAGAGTGTCAGAGAGTGTCAGAGAGTGTCAGAGGGTTTCAGAGAGTGTCAGAGAGTTTCAGAGAATTTCTGAGTGTGTCAGAGAGTGCCTGAGAGTTTCTGACAGTTTCTGAGTGTGCCGGAGAGTGTCAGAGAGTGTCAGAGTGTTTCATAGAGTGTCACTGAGTTTCAGAGAGTGTCAGAGATTTTCAGAGTGTTTCAGAGATCTTCAGAGAGTGTCAGTGAGTGCCACAGAGTTTCAGTGTGTGTCAGAGAGATTCAGTGAGTGTCAGAGATTTTCAGAGAGTTTCAGAGATCTCCAGAGAGTGTCAGAGAGTGCCAGAAAGTTTCAGAGAGTGTCACAGAGTGTCGGAGAGTTTCAGAGAGATTCAGAGAGTGTCCGAGAGATTCAGAAAGTGTCAGATAGCGGCAGAGAGTTTCAGAATGTTTCAGAGAGTGTCTGAGAGTCTCAGAGATTGTCAGAGAGTTTCAGAGAGTGTCAGAGAGTGTCAGAGAGCTTCAGACAGTGTCAGGGAGTGTCAGAGAGTGTCAGAGTGTTTCAGATGGAGTCAGACAGTGTCAGAGAGTTTCAGAGAGTGTCAGAGAGTGTCAGAGAGTGTCAGAGAGTTTCAGAGAGAGTCAGACATTGTCTGAGAGTGTCAAAGAGTGTCAAAGAGTTTCAGAGAGTGTCAGAGAGTGTCAGAGAGTGGCAAAGTGTTTCAGAGAGTTTCTGAGAGTGTCAGAGAGAGCAAGAGAGTTTCTGAGAGTTTTTGAGTGTGTCGAAGTGTGTCTGCGGGGGTCAGAGAGTATCTGAGAGTGTCGCAGAGTGTCAGAGAGTGTCAGAGATTTTCAGAGAGTTTCAGAGATGTTCAGAGAGTGTCAGAGAGTGTCAGAAAATTTCAGAGAGTGTCAGAGAGTGTCAGGGAGTTTCAGAGAGTTACAGAGTGTCACAGAGTGTCAGAGAGTTTCAGAGAGATTCAGAGAGTGTCAGAGAGTGTCACAGAGTGTCATAGAGTTGCAGAGTGTGTCAGAGAGTGTCCGAGAGTTTCAGAAAGTGTCAGATACTGTCAGAGAGTTTCAGAAAGTGTCAGAGAGTGTCAGAGAGTGTCTGAGAATGACAGAGTGTGTCAGAGTGTATCAGAGAGTTTCACAGAGTTTCAGAGAGTGTCAGAGATTTTCAGAGAGTTTCAGAGATCTTCAGAGAGTGTCAGAGAGTGCGAGAAAGTTTCAGAGAGTGTCACAGAGTGTCGGAGAGTTTCAGAGAGATTCAGAGAGTGTCCGAGAGATTCAGAAAGTGTCAGATAGTGTCAGAGAGTTTCAGAGAATTTCTGAGTGTGTCAGAGAGTGCCTGAGAGTTTCTGACAGTTTCTGAGTGTGCCGGAGAGTGTCAGAGAGTGTCAGAGTGTTTCAGAGAGTGTCACTGAGTTTCAGAGAGTGTCAGAGATTTTCAGAGTGTTTCAGAGATCTTCAGAGAGTGTCAGTGAGTGCCACAGAGTTTCAGTGTGTGTCAGAGAGATTCAGTGAGTGTCAGAGATTTTCAGAGAGTTTCAGAGATCTCCAGAGAGTGTCAGAGAGTGCCAGAAAGTTTCAGAGAGTGTCACAGAGTGTTGGAGAGTTTCAGAGAGATTCAGAGAGTGTCCGAGAGATTCAGAAAGTGTCAGATAGCGGCAGAGAGTTTCAGAATGTTTCAGAGAGTGTCTGAGAGTCTCAGAGATTGTCAGAGAGTTTCAGAGAGTGTCAGAGAGTGTCAGACAGTGTCAGAGAGCTTCAGACAGTGTCAGGGAGTGTCAGAGAGTGTCAGAGTGTTTCAGATGGAGTCAGACAGTGTCAGAGAGTTTCAGAGAGTGTCAGAGAGTGTCAGAGAGTGTCAGAGAGTTTCAGAGAGAGTCAGACAGTGTCTGAGAGTGTCAAAGAGTGTCAAAGAGTTTCAGAGAGTGTCAGAGAGTGTCAGAGAGTGGCAAAGTGTTTCAGAGAGTTTCTGAGAGTGTCAGAGAGAGCAAGAGAGTTTCTGAGAGTTTTTGAGTGTGTCGAAGTGTGTCTGCGGGGGTCAGAGAGTATCTGAGAGTGTCACAGAGTGTCAGAGAGTGTCAGAGATTTTCAGAGAGTTTCAGAGATGTTCAGAGAGTGTCAGAGAGTGTCAGAAAATTTCAGAGAGTGTCAGAGAGTGTCAGGGAGTTTCAGAGAGTTACAGAGTGTCACAGAGTGTCAGAGAGTTTCAGAGAGATTCAGAGAGTGTCAGAGAGTGTAACAGAGTGTCATAGAGTTGCAGAGTGTGTCAGAGAGTGTCCGAGAGTTTCAGAAAGTGTCAGATACTGTCAGAGAGTTTCAGAAAGTGTCAGAGAGTGTCAGAGAGTGTCTGAGAATGTCAGAGTGTGTCAGAGTGTATCAGAGAGTTTCACAGAGTTTCAGAGAGTGTCAGAGATTTTCAGAGAGTTTCAGAGATCTTCAGAGAGTGTCAGAGAGTGCGAGAAAGTTTCAGAGAGTGTCACAGAGTGTCGGAGAGTTTCAGAGAGATTCAGAGAGTGTCCGAGAGATTCAGAAAGTGTCAGATAGTGTCTGACAGTTTCAGAGATCTTCAGAGAGTGTCTGAGAGTTTCTGAGAGTGTCTGAGAGTGCCAGAGATTGTCAGAGAGTTTCAGAGAGTTTCAGAGAGTGTCAGAGAGTTTCAGAGAGTTTCAGAGAGTGTCAGAGAGTGTGAGAGAGTTTCAGAGAGCTTCAGAGAGTTTCAGAGAGTGTCAGAAAGTTTCAGAGTGTGTCAGAGAGTTTCGGAGAGTGTCACAGAGTGTCAGAGTGATTCAGAGAGATTCAGAGAGTGTCAGAGAGTGTCACATAGTGTCATCGAGTTGCAGGGTGTGTCAGAGAGTGTCCGAGAGTTTCAGAAAGAGTCAGATAGTGTCAGAGAGTTTCAGAAAGTGTCAGAGAGTGTCAGAGAGTGTCTGAGACTGTGAGGGAGTGTCAGAGTCTTTCAGAGAGTGTCACAGAGTTTCAGAGAGTGTCAGAGATTTTCAGAGAGTGCCAGAGATCTTCAGAGAGTGTCAGAGAGTGCCAGAAAGTTTCAGAGAGTGTCACAGAGTGTCGGAGAGTTTCAGAGAGATTCAGAGAGTGTCCGAGAGATTCAGAAAGTGTCAGATAGTGTCAGAGAGTTTCAGAAAGTGTCACAGAGTGTCAGAGAGTGTCTGAGAGTGTCAGAGAGTGTCAGAGAGTTTCAGAGAGTGTCAGAGAGTGTCAGAGAGTTTCAGAGAGTTTCAGAGAGTTTCAGAAAGTCTCAGATAGTGTCAGAGAGTGTCAGAGAGTGTCTGAGAGTGTCTGAGAGTTTCAGAGAGTGTCAGAGAGTGTCAGAGAGTTTCAGAGAGCTTCTGAGAGTTTCTGAGAGTGTCAGAGAGTTACAAAGAGTTTCAGAGAGTGTCAGAAAGTTTCAGAGAGTGTCCGAGAGTTTCAGAGAGTTTCAGAGGGTGTCACAGAGTGTCAGAGAGTTTCAGAAAGCTTCAGAGAGTGTCAGGGAGTGTCAGAGAGTGTCAGAGAGATTCAGAGAGAGTCAGATAGTGTCTGAGAGTGTCAAAGAGTGTCAAAGAGTTTCAGAGAGTGTCAGAGAGTGTCAGAGAGTGTCAGAGGGTTTCAGAGAGTGTCAGAGAGTTTCAGAGAATTTCTGAGTGTGTCAGAGAGTCCCTGAGAGTTTCTGACAGTTTCTGAGTGTGCCGGAGAGTGTCAGAGAGTGTCAGAGTGTTTCATAGAGTGTCACTGAGTTTCAGAGAGTGTCAGAGATTTTCAGAGTGTTTCAGAGATCTTCAGAGAGTGTCAGTGAGTGCCACAGAGTTTCAGTGTGTGTCAGAGAGATTCAGTGAGTGTCAGAGATTTTCAGAGAGTTTCAGAGATCTCCAGAGAGTGTCAGAGAGTGCCAGAAAGTTTCAGAGAGTGTCACAGAGTGTCGGAGAGTTTCAGAGAGATTCAGAGAGTGTCCGAGAGATTCAGAAAGTGTCAGATAGCGGCAGAGAGTTTCAGAATGTTTCAGAGAGTGTCTGAGAGTCTCAGAGATTGTCAGAGAGTTTCAGAGAGTGTCAGAGAGTGTCAGAGAGCTTCAGACAGTGTCAGGGAGTGTCAGAGAGTGTCAGAGTGTTTCAGATGGAGTCAGACAGTGTCAGAGAGTTTCAGAGAGTGTCAGAGAGTGTCAGAGAGTGTCAGAGAGTTTCAGAGAGAGTCAGACAGTGTCTGAGAGTGTCAAAGAGTGTCAAAGAGTTTCAGAGAGTGTCAGAGAGTGTCAGAGAGTGGCAAAGAGTTTCAGAGAGTTTCTGAGAGTGTCAGAGAGAGCAAGAGAGTTTCTGAGAGTTTTTGAGTGTGTCGAAGTGTGTCTGCGGGGGTCAGAGAGTATCTGAGAGTGTCAGAGAGTGTCAGAGATTTTCAGAGAGTTTCAGAGATGTTCAGAGAGTGTCAGAGAGTGTCAGAAAATTTCAGAGAGTGTCAGAGAGTGTCAGGGAGTTTCAGAGAGTTACAGAGTGTCACAGAGTGTCAGAGAGTTTCAGAGAGATTCAGAGAGTGTCAGAGAGTGTCACAGAGTGTCATAGAGTTGCAGAGTGTGTCAGAGAGTGTCCGAGAGTTTCAGAAAGTGTCAGATACTGTCAGAGAGTTTCAGAAAGTGTCAGAGAGTGTCAGAGAGTGTCTGAGAATGACAGAGTGTGTCAGAGTGTATCAGAGAGTTTCACAGAGTTTCAGAGAGTGTCAGAGATTTTCAGAGAGTTTCAGAGATCTTCAGAGAGTGTCAGAGAGTGCGAGAAAGTTTCAGAGAGTGTCACAGAGTGACGGAGAGTTTCAGAGAGATTCAGAGAGTGTCCGAGAGATTCAGAAAGTGTCAGATAGTGTCTGACAGTTACAGCGATCTTCAGAGAGTGTCTGAGAGTTTCTGAGAGTGTCTGAGAGTGCCAGAGATTGTCAGAGAGTTTCAGAGAGTTTCAGAGAGTGTCAGAGAGTTTCAGAGAGTTTCAGAGAGTGTCAGAGAGTGTGAGAGAGTTTCAGAGAGCTTCAGAGAGTTTCAGAGAGTGTCAGAAAGTTTCAGAGTGTGTCAGAGAGTTTCAGAGAGTGTCACAGAGTGTCAGAGTGATTCAGAGAGATTCAGAGAGTGTCAGAGATTGTCAGAGACTGTCAGACAGTTTCAGAGAGTTTCAGAGAGTGTCAGAGAGTTTCAGAGAGAGTCATTGAGTGTCAGAGAGTAACAAAGAGTGTCACAGAGTTTCAGAGAGTGTCTGGGAGCGTCAGAGAGTGTCAGAGTGTTTCTGAGAGTTTCTGAGTGTGTCGGAGTGTGTCTGAGAGAGTCAGAGAGTATCTGAGAGTGTCACAGAGTGTCAGAGAGTTTCAGAGACTTTCTGAGAGTGTCAGAGAGTTCCAGAGAGTTTCTGAGAGTTTCTGAGTGTGTCGGAGTGTGTCTGAGAGAGTCAGAGAGTCTCTGAGAGTGTCACAGAGTGTCAGAGAGTGTCAGAGATATTCAGAGAGTTTCAGAGATGTTTTGAGAGTGTCAGAGAGTGTCAGAAAGTTTCAGAGAGAGTCAGAGAGTGTCAGAGAGTGGCAAAGAGTTTCAGAGAGTTTCTGAGAGTGTCAGAGAGAGCAAGAGAGTTTCTGAGAGTTTTTGAGTGTGTCGAAGTGTGTCTGCGGGGGTCAGAGAGTATCTGAGAGTGTCACAGAGTGTCAGAGAGTGTCAGAGATTTTCAGAGAGTTTCAGAGATGTTCAGAGAGTGTCAGAGAGTGTCAGAAAATTTCAGAGAGTGTCAGAGAGTGTCAGGGAGTTTCAGAGAGTTACAGAGTGTCACAGAGTGTCAGAGAGTTTCAGAGAGTTTCAGAGAGTGTCACAGAGTGTCAGAGCTTTTCAGAGAGATTCAGAGAGTGTCAGAGAGTGTCACAGAGTGTCATAGAGTTGCAGAGTGTGTCAGAGAGTGTCCGAGAGTTTCAGAAAGAGTCCGATAGTGTCAGAGAGTTTCAGAAAGTGTCAGAGAGTGGCAGAGAGTGTCTGAGAGTGTCAGAGAGTGCCAGAGATATTCAGAGAGTGTCAGAGAGTGCCAGAACGTTTCAGAGAGTGTCACAGAGTGTCGGAGAGTTTCAGAGAGATTCAGAGAGTGTCCAAGAGATTCAGAAAGTGTCAGATAGTGTCAGAGAGTTTCAGAAAGTGTCACAGAGTGTCAGAGAGTGTCTGAGAGTGTCAGAGAGTGTCCGAGAGTTTCAGAGAGTTTCAGAGAGCGTCACAGAGTGTCAGAGCTTTTCAGAGATCTCCAGAGAGTGTCAGAGAGTGCGAGAAAGTTTCAGAGAGTGTCACAGAGTGTCGGAGAGTTTCAGAGAGATTCAGAGAGTGTCCGAGAGATTCAGAAAGTGTCAGATAGTGTCTGACAGTTTCAGAGATCTTCAGAGAGTGTCTGAGAGTGTCTGAGAGTGCCAGAGATTGTCAGAGAGTTTCAGAGAGTGTCAGAGAGTGTCAGAGAGTTTCAGAGAGTTTCAGAGAGTGTCAGAGAGTGTCAGAGAGTTTCAGAGAGCTTCAGAGTGTTTCAGAGAGTGTCAGAAAGTTTCAGAGTGTGTCAGAGAGTTTCAGAGAGTGTCACAGAGTGTCAGAGTGATTCAGAGAGATTCAGAGAGTGTCAGAGATTGTCAGAGAGTGTCAGACAGTTTCAGAGAGTTTCAGAGAGTGTCAGAGAGTTTCAGAGAGAGTCAGTGAGTGTCAGAGAGGAACAAAGAGTGTCACAGAGTTTCAGAGAGTGCAGGGTGCGTCAGAGAGTGTCAGAGAGTTTCAGAGAGTGTCAGAGAGTTTCAGAGACTTTCTGAGAGTGTCAGAGAGTTCCAGAGAGTTTCTGAGAGTTTCTGAGTGTGTCAGAGTGTGTCTGAGAGAGTGAGAGAGTATCTGAGAGTGTCACAGAGTGTCAGAGTGTGTCAGAGATATTCAGAGAGTGTCAGAGATGTTTTGAGAGTGTCAGAGAGTGTCAGAAAGTTTCAGAGAGAGTCAGAGAGTGTCAGGGAGTTTCAGAGAGTTTCAGAGAGTGTCACAGAGTGTCAGAGCATTTCAGAGAGATTCAGAGAGTGTCAGAGAGTGTCACAGAGTGTCATAGAGTTGCAGAGTGTGTCAGAGAGTGTCCGAGAGTTTCAGAAAGAGTCCGATAGTGTCAGAGAGTTTCAGAAAGTGTCAGAGAGTGGCAGAAAGTGTCTGAGAGTGTCAGAGAGTGCCAGAGATATTCAGAGAGTGTCAGAGAGTGCCAGAACGTTTCAGAGAGTGTCACAGAGTGTCGGAGAGTTTCAGAGAATTTCAGAGAGTGTCCGAGAGATTCAGAAAGTGTCAGATAGTGTCAGAGAGTTTCAGAAAGTGTCACAGAGTGTCAGAGAGTGTCTGAGAGTGTCAGAGAGTGTCCGAGAGTTTCAGAGAGTTTCAGAGAGTGTCAGAGAGTGTCAGAGCTTTTCAGAGAGATTCAGAGAGTGTCAGAGAGTGTCACCGAGTGTCATAGAGTTGCAGAGTATGTCAGAGAGTGTCCGAGAGTTTCAGAAAGAGTCAGATAGTGTCAGAGAGTTTCAGAAAGTGTCAGAGAGTGGCAGAGAGTGTCTGAGAGTGTCAGAGAGTGCCAGAGATATTCAGAGAGTGTCAGAGAGTGCCAGAACGTTTCAGAGAGTGACACAGTGTGTCGGAGAATTTCAGGGAGATTCAGAGAGTGTCCGAGAGATTCAGAAAGTGTCAGATAGTGTCAGAGAGTTTCAGAAAGTGTCACTGAGAGTCAGAGAGTGTCTGAGAGTGTCAGAGGGTGTCAGAGAGTTTCAGAGAGTGTCAGAGAGTGTCAGAGAGTTTCAGAGAATTTCAGAGAGTGTCAGAGTGTTTCAGAGAGTGTCACAGAGTTTCAGAGAGTGTCAGAGAGTTTCAGAGATCTTCAGAGAGTGTCAGTGAAAGCCACAGAGTGTCAGTGAGTGTCAGAGAGTCTCTGACAGTGTCAGAGATTTTCAGAGAGTTTCAGAGATCTTCAGAGCGTGTCAGAGAGTGCAAGAAAGTTTGAGAGAGTGTCACAGAGTGTCGGAGAGTTTCAGAGAGATTCAGAGAGTGTCTGAGAGATTCAGAAAGTGTCAGATAGTGTCAGAGAGTTTCAGAAAGTGTCAGAGAGTGTCAGAGAGTGTCTGAGAGTGTCAGAGATTGTCAGAGAGTTTCAGAGAGTGTCAGAGAGTGTCAGAGAGTTACAAAGAGTTTCAGAGAGTTTCAGAGAATGTCAGAAAGTTTCAGAGTGTTTCAGAGAGTTTCACATAGTTTCAGAGAGTGTCAGAGATTTTCAGAGAGTTTCAGAGAGTGTCACCGAGTGTCATAGAGTTGCAGAGTATGTCAGAGAGTGTCCGAGAGTTTCAGAAAGAGTCCGATAGTGTCAGAGAGTTTCAGAAAGTGTCAGAGAGTGGCAGAAAGTGTCTGAGAGTGTCAGAGAGTGCCAGAGATATTCAGAGAGTGTCAGAGAGTGCCAGAACGTTTCAGAGAGTGTCACAGAGTGTCGGAGAGTTTCAGAGAATTTCAGAGAGTGTCCGAGAGATTCAGAAAGTGTCAGATAGTGTCAGAGAGTTTCAGAAAGTGTCACAGAGTGTCAGAGAGTGTCTGAGAGTGTCAGAGAGTGTCCGAGAGTTTCAGAGAGTTTCAGAGAGTGTCAGAGAGTGTCAGAGCTTTTCAGAGAGATTCAGAGAGTGTCAGAGAGTGTCACCGAGTGTCATAGAGTTGCAGAGTATGTCAGAGAGTGTCCGAGAGTTTCAGAAAGAGTCAGATAGTGTCAGAGAGTTTCAGAAAGTGTCAGAGAGTGGCAGAGAGTGTCTGAGAGTGTCAGAGAGTGCCAGAGATATTCAGAGAGTGTCAGAGAGTGCCAGAACGTTTCAGAGAGTGACACAGTGTGTCGGAGAATTTCAGGGAGATTCAGAGAGTGTCCGAGAGATTCAGAAAGTGTCAGATAGTGTCAGAGAGTTTCAGAAAGTGTCACTGAGAGTCAGAGAGTGTCTGAGAGTGTCAGAGGGTGTCAGAGAGTTTCAGAGAGTGTCAGAGAGTGTCAGAGAGTTTCAGAGAATTTCAGAGAGTGTCAGAGTGTTTCAGAGAGTGTCACAGAGTTTCAGAGAGTGTCAGAGAGTTTCAGAGATCTTCAGAGAGTGTCAGTGAAAGCCACAGAGTGTCAGTGAGTGTCAGAGAGTCTCTGACAGTGTCAGAGATTTTCAGAGAGTTTCAGAGATCTTCAGAGCGTGTCAGAGAGTGCAAGAAAGTTTGAGAGAGTGTCACAGAGTGTCGGAGAGTTTCAGAGAGATTCAGAGAGTGTCTGAGAGATTCAGAAAGTGTCAGATAGTGTCAGAGAGTTTCAGAAAGTGTCAGAGAGTGTCAGAGAGTGTCTGAGAGTGTCAGAGATTGTCAGAGAGTTTCAGAGAGTGTCAGAGAGTGTCAGAGAGTTACAAAGAGTTTCAGAGAGTTTCAGAGAATGTCAGAGAGTTTCAGAGTGTTTCAGAGAGTTTCACATAGTTTCAGAGAGTGTCAGAGATTTTCAGAGAGTTTCAGAGATCTTCAGAGAGTGTCAGAGAGTGCGAGAAAGTTTCAGAGAGTGTCACAGAGTGTCGGAGAGTTTCAGAGAGATTCAGAGAGTGTCCGAGAGATTCAGAAAGTGTCAGATAGTGTCTGACAGTTTCAGAGATCTTCAGAGAGTGTCTGAGAGTTTCTGAGAGTGTCTGAGAGTGCCAGAGATTGTCAGAGAGTTTCAGAGAGTTTCAGAGAGTGTCAGAGAGTTTCAGAGAGTTTCAGAGAGTGTCAGAGAGTGTGAGAGAGTTTCAGAGAGCTTCAGAGAGTTTCAGAGAGTGTCAGAAAGTTTCAGAGTGTGTCAGAGAGTTTCAGAGAGTGTCACAGAGTGTCAGAGTGATTCAGAGAGATTCAGAGAGTGTCAGAGAGTGTCACATAGTGTCATCGAGTTGCAGGGTGTGTCAGAGAGTGTCCGAGAGTTTCAGAAAGAGTCAGATAGTGTCAGAGAGTTTCAGAAAGTGTCAGAGAGTGTCAGAGAGTGTCTGAGACTGTGAGGGAGTGTCAGAGTCTTTCAGAGAGTGTCACAGAGTTTCAGAGAGTGTCAGAGATTTTCAGAGAGTGCCAGAGATCTTCAGAGAGTGTCAGAGAGTGCCAGAAAGTTTCAGAGAGTGTCACAGAGTGTCGGAGAGTTTCAGAGAGATTCAGAGAGTGTCCGAGAGATTCAGAAAGTGTCAGATAGTGTCAGAGAGTTTCAGAAAGTGTCACAGAGTGTCAGAGAGTGTCTGAGAGTGTCAGAGAGTGTCAGAGAGTTTCAGAGAGTGTCAGAGAGTGTCAGAGAGTTTCAGAGAGTGTCAGAGAGTTTCAGAGAGTCTCAGATAGTGTCAGAGAGTGTCAGAGAGTGTCTGAGAGTGTCTGAGAGTTTCAGAGAGTGTCAGAGAGTGTCAGAGAGTTTCAGAGAGCTTCTGAGAGTTTCTGAGAGTGTCAGAGAGTTACAAAGAGTTTCAGAGAGTTTCAGAGAGTGTCAGAAAGTTTCAGAGAGTGTCCGAGAGTTTCAGAGAGTTTCAGAGGGTGTCACAGAGTGTCAGAGAGTTTCAGAAAGCTTCAGAGAGTGTCAGGGAGTGTCAGAGAGTGTCAGAGAGATTCAGAGAGAGTCAGATAGTGTCTGAGAGTGTCAAAGAGTGTCAAAGAGTTTCAGAGAGTGTCAGAGAGTGTCAGAGAGTGTCAGAGGGTTTCAGAGAGTGTCAGAGAGTTTCAGAGATTTTCTGAGTGTGTCAGAGAGTGCCTGAGAGTTTCTGACAGTTTCTGAGTGTGCCGGAGAGTGTCAGAGAGTGTCAGAGTGTTTCATAGAGTGTCACTGAGTTTCAGAGAGTGTCAGAGATTTTCAGAGTGTTTCAGAGATCTTCAGAGAGTGTCAGTGAGTGCCACAGAGTTTCAGTGTGTGTCAGAGAGATTCAGTGAGTGTCAGAGATTTTCAGAGAGTTTCAGAGATCTCCAGAGAGTGTCAGAGAGTGCCAGAAAGTTTCAGAGAGTGTCACAGAGTGTCAGAGAGTTTCAGAGAGAGTCAGTGAGTGTCAGAGAGGAACAAAGAGTGTCACAGAGTTTCAGAGAGTGCAGGGTGCGTCAGAGAGTGTCAGAGAGTTTCAGAGAGTGTCAGAGAGTTTCAGAGACTTTCTGAGAGTGTCAGAGAGTTCCAGAGAGTTTCTGAGAGTTTCTGAGTGTGTCAGAGTGTGTCTGAGAGAGTGAGAGAGTATCTGAGAGTGTCACAGAGTGTCAGAGTGTGTCAGAGATATTCAGAGAGTTTCAGAGATGTTTTGAGAGTGTCAGAGAGTGTCAGAAAGTTTCAGAGAGAGTCAGAGAGTGTCAGGGAGTTTCAGAGAGTTTCAGAGAGTGTCACAGAGTGTCAGAGCATTTCAGAGAGATTCAGAGAGTGTCAGAGAGTGTCACAGAGTGTCATAGAGTTGCAGAGTGTGTCAGAGAGTGTCCGAGAGTTTCAGAAAGAGTCCGATAGTGTCAGAGAGTTTCAGAAAGTGTCAGAGAGTGGCAGAAAGTGTCTGAGAGTGTCAGAGAGTGCCAGAGATATTCAGAGAGTGTCAGAGAGTGCCAGAACGTTTCAGAGAGTGTCACAGAGTGTCGGAGAGTTTCAGAGAATTTCAGAGAGTGTCCGAGAGATTCAGAAAGTGTCAGATAGTGTCAGAGAGTTTCAGAAAGTGTCACAGAGTGTCAGAGAGTGTCTGAGAGTGTCAGAGAGTGTCCGAGAGTTTCAGAGAGTTTCAGAGAGTGTCAGAGAGTGTCAGAGCTTTTCAGAGAGATTCAGAGAGTGTCAGAGAGTGTCACCGAGTGTCATAGAGTTGCAGAGTATGTCAGAGAGTGTCCGAGAGTTTCAGAAAGAGTCAGATAGTGTCAGAGAGTTTCAGAAAGTGTCAGAGAGTGGCAGAGAGTGTCTGAGAGTGTCAGAGAGTGCCAGAGATATTCAGAGAGTGTCAGAGAGTGCCAGAACGTTTCAGAGAGTGACACAGTGTGTCGGAGAATTTCAGGGAGATTCAGAGAGTGTCCGAGAGATTCAGAAAGTGTCAGATAGTGTCAGAGAGTTTCAGAAAGTGTCACTGAGAGTCAGAGAGTGTCTGAGAGTGTCAGAGGGTGTCAGAGAGTTTCAGAGAGTGTCAGAGAGTGTCAGAGAGTTTCAGAGAATTTCAGAGAGTGTCAGAGTGTTTCAGAGAGTGTCACAGAGTTTCAGAGAGTGTCAGAGAGTTTCAGAGATCTTCAGAGAGTGTCAGTGAAAGCCACAGAGTGTCAGTGAGTGTCAGAGAGTCTCTGACAGTGTCAGAGATTTTCAGAGAGTTTCAGAGATCTTCAGAGCGTGTCAGAGAGTGCAAGAAAGTTTGAGAGAGTGTCACAGAGTGTCGGAGAGTTTCAGAGAGATTCAGAGAGTGTCTGAGAGATTCAGAAAGTGTCAGATAGTGTCAGAGAGTTTCAGAAAGTGTCAGAGAGTGTCAGAGAGTGTCTGAGAGTGTCAGAGATTGTCAGAGAGTTTCAGAGAGTGTCAGAGAGTGTCAGAGAGTTACAAAGAGTTTCAGAGAGTTTCAGAGAATGTCAGAGAGTTTCAGAGTGTTTCAGAGAGTTTCACATAGTTTCAGAGAGTGTCAGAGATTTTCAGAGAGTTTCAGAGATCTTCAGAGAGTGTCAGAGAGTGCGAGAAAGTTTCAGAGAGTGTCACAGAGTGTCGGAGAGTTTCAGAGAGATTCAGAGAGTGTCCGAGAGATTCAGAAAGTGTCAGATAGTGTCTGACAGTTTCAGAGATCTTCAGAGAGTGTCTGAGAGTTTCTGAGAGTGTCTGAGAGTGCCAGAGATTGTCAGAGAGTTTCAGAGAGTTTCAGAGAGTGTCAGAGAGTTTCAGAGAGTTTCAGAGAGTGTCAGAGAGTGTGAGAGAGTTTCAGAGAGCTTCAGAGAGTTTCAGAGAGTGTCAGAAAGTTTCAGAGTGTGTCAGAGAGTTTCAGAGAGTGTCACAGAGTGTCAGAGTGATTCAGAGAGATTCAGAGAGTGTCAGAGAGTGTCACATAGTGTCATCGAGTTGCAGGGTGTGTCAGAGAGTGTCCGAGAGTTTCAGAAAGAGTCAGATAGTGTCAGAGAGTTTCAGAAAGTGTCAGAGAGTGTCAGAGAGTGTCTGAGACTGTGAGGGAGTGTCAGAGTCTTTCAGAGAGTGTCACAGAGTTTCAGAGAGTGTCAGAGATTTTCAGAGAGTGCCAGAGATCTTCAGAGAGTGTCAGAGAGTGCCAGAAAGTTTCAGAGAGTGTCACAGAGTGTCGGAGAGTTTCAGAGAGATTCAGAGAGTGTCCGAGAGATTCAGAAAGTGTCAGATAGTGTCAGAGAGTTTCAGAAAGTGTCACAGAGTGTCAGAGAGTGTCTGAGAGTGTCAGAGAGTGTCAGAGAGTTTCAGAGAGTGTCAGAGAGTGTCAGAGAGTTTCAGAGAGTGTCAGAGAGTTTCAGAGAGTCTCAGATAGTGTCAGAGAGTGTCAGAGAGTGTCTGAGAGTGTCTGAGAGTTTCAGAGAGTGTCAGAGAGTGTCAGAGAGTTTCAGAGAGCTTCTGAGAGTTTCTGAGAGTGTCAGAGAGTTACAAAGAGTTTCAGAGAGTTTCAGAGAGTGTCAGAAAGTTTCAGAGAGTGTCCGAGAGTTTCAGAGAGTTTCAGAGGGTGTCACAGAGTGTCAGAGAGTTTCAGAAAGCTTCAGAGAGTGTCAGGGAGTGTCAGAGAGTGTCAGAGAGATTCAGAGAGAGTCAGATAGTGTCTGAGAGTGTCAAAGAGTGTCAAAGAGTTTCAGAGAGTGTCAGAGAGTGTCAGAGAGTGTCAGAGGGTTTCAGAGAGTGTCAGAGAGTTTCAGAGAATTTCTGAGTGTGTCAGAGAGTGCCTGAGAGTTTCTGACAGTTTCTGAGTGTGCCGGAGAGTGTCAGAGAGTGTCAGAGTGTTTCATAGAGTGTCACTGAGTTTCAGAGAGTGTCAGAGATTTTCAGAGTGTTTCAGAGATCTTCAGAGAGTGTCAGTGAGTGCCACAGAGTTTCAGTGTGTGTCAGAGAGATTCAGTGAGTGTCAGAGATTTTCAGAGAGTTTCAGAGATCTCCAGAGAGTGTCAGAGAGTGCGAGAAAGTTTCAGAGAGTGTCACAGAGTGTCGGAGAGTTTCAGAGAGATTCAGAGAGTGTCCGAGAGATTCAGAAAGTGTCAGATAGCGGCAGAGAGTTTCAGAATGTTTCAGAGAGTGTCTGAGAGTCTCAGAGATTGTCAGAGAGTTTCAGAGAGTGTCAGAGAGTGTCAGAGAGCTTCAGACAGTGTCAGGGAGTGTCAGAGAGTGTCAGAGTGTTTCAGATGGAGTCAGACAGTGTCAGAGAGTTTCAGAGAGTGTCAGAGAGTGTCAGAGAGTGTCAGAGAGTTTCAGAGAGAGTCAGACAGTGTCTGAGAGTGTCAAAGAGTGTCAAAGAGTTTCAGAGAGTGTCAGAGAGTGTCAGAGAGTGGCAAAGAGTTTCAGAGAGTTTCTGAGAGTGTCAGAGAGAGCAAGAGAGTTTCTGAGAGATTTTGAGTGTGTCGAAGTGTGTCTGCGGGGGTCAGAGAGTATCTGAGAGTGTCACAGAGTGTCAGAGAGTGTCAGAGATTTTCAGAGAGTTTCAGAGATGTTCAGAGAGTGTCAGAGAGTGTCAGAAAATTTCAGAGAGTGTCAGAGAGTGTCAGGGAGTTTCAGAGAGTTACAGAGTGTCACAGAGTGTCAGAGAGTTTCAGAGAGATTCAGAGAGTGTCAGAGAGTGTCACAGAGTGTCATAGAGTTGCAGAGTGTGTCAGAGAGTGTCCGAGAGTTTCAGAAAGTGTCAGATACTGTCAGAGAGTTTCAGAAAGTGTCAGAGAGTGTCAGAGAGTGTCTGAGAATGACAGAGTGTGTCAGAGTGTATCAGAGAGTTTCACAGAGTTTCAGAGAGTGTCAGAGATTTTCAGAGAGTTTCAGAGAGATTCAGAGAGTGTCCGAGAGATTCAGAAAGTGTCAGATAGTGTCTGACAGTTACAGTGATCTTCAGAGAGTGTCTGAGAGTTTCTGAGAGTGTCTGAGAGTGCCAGAGATTGTCAGAGAGTTTCAGGGAGTTTCAGAGAGTGTCAGAGAGTTTCAGAGAGTTTCAGAGAGTGTCAGAGAGTGTGAGAGAGTTTCAGAGAGCTTCAGAGAGTTTCAGAGAGTGTCAGAAAGTTTCAGAGTGTGTCAGAGAGTTTCAGAGAGTGTCACAGAGTGTCAGAGTGATTCAGAGAGATTCAGAGAGTGTCAGAGATTGTCAGAGAGTGTCAGACAGTTTCAGAGAGTTTCAGAGATGTCAGAGAGTTTCAGAGAGAGTCATTGAGTGTCAGAGAGTAACAAAGAGTGTCACAGAGTTTCAGAGAGTGTCTGGGAGCGTCAGAGAGTGTCAGAGAGTTTCTGAGAGTTTCTGAGTGTGTCGGAGTGTGTCTGAGAGAGTCAGAGAGTATCTGAGAGTGTCACAGAGTGTCAGAGAGTTTCAGAGACTTTCTGAGAGTGTCAGAGAGTTCCAGAGAGTTTCTGAGAGTTTCTGAGTGTGTCGGAGTGTGTCTGAGAGAGTCAGAGAGTCTCTGAGAGTGTCACAGAGTGTCAGAGAGTGTCAGAGATATTCAGAGAGTTTCAGAGATGTTTTGAGAGTGTCAGAGAGTGTCAGAAAGTTTCAGAGAGAGTCAGAGAGTGTCAGAGAGTGGCAAAGAGTTTCAGAGAGTTTCTGAGAGTGTCAGAGAGAGCAAGAGAGTTTCTGAGAGTTTTTGAGTGTGTCGAAGTGTGTCTGCGGGGGTCAGAGAGTATCTGAGAGTGTCACAGAGTGTCAGAGAGTGTCAGAGATTTTCAGAGAGTTTCAGAGATGTTCAGAGAGTGTCAGAGAGTGTCAGAAAATTTCAGAGAGTGTCAGAGAGTGTCAGGGAGTTTCAGAGAGTTACAGAGTGTCACAGAGTGTCAGAGAGTTTCAGAGAGTTTCAGAGAGAGTCCCAGAGTGTCAGAGCTTTTCAGAGAGATTCAGAGAGTGTCAGAGAGTGTCACAGAGTGTCATAGAGTTGCAGAGTGTGTCAGAGAGTGTCCGAGAGTTTCAGAAAGAGTCCGATAGTGTCAGAGAGTTTCAGAAAGTGTCAGAGAGTGGCAGAGAGTGTCTGAGAGTGTCAGAGAGTGCCAGAGATATTCAGAGAGTGTCAGAGAGTGCCAGAACGTTTCAGAGAGTGTCACAGAGTGTCGGAGAGTTTCAGAGAGATTCAGAGAGTGTCCAAGAGATTCAGAAAGTGTCAGATAGTGTCAGAGAGTTTCAGAAAGTGTCACAGAGTGTCAGAGAGTGTCTGAGAGTGTCAGAGAGTGTCCGAGAGTTTCAGAGAGTTTCAGAGAGTGTCACAGAGTGTCAGAGCTTTTCAGAGATCTCCAGAGAGTGTCAGAGAGTGCGAGAAAGTTTCAGAGAGTGTCACAGAGTGTCGGAGAGTTTCAGAGAGATTCAGAAAGTGTCAGATAGTGTCTGACAGTTTCAGAGATCTTCAGAGAGTGTCTGAGAGTGTCTGAGAGTGCCAGAGATTGTCAGAGAGTTTCAGAGAGTGTCAGAGAGTGTCAGAGAGTTTCAGAGAGTTTCAGAGAGTGTCAGAGAGTTTCAGAGAGCTTCAGAGAGTTTCAGAGAGTGTCTGAAAGTTTCAGAGTGTGTCAGAGAGTTTCAGAGAGTGTCACAGTGTGTCAGAGTGATTCAGAGAGATTCAGAGAGTGTCAGAGATTGTCAGAGAGTGTCAGACAGTTTCAGAGAGTTTCAGAGAGTGTCAGAGAGTTTCAGAGAGAGTCAGTGAGTGTCAGAGAGGAACAAAGAGTGTCACAGAGTTTCAGAGAGTGCAGGGAGCGTCAGAGAGTGTCAGAGAGTTTCAGAGAGTGTCAGAGAGTTTCAGAGACTTTCTGAGAGTGTCAGAGAGTTCCAGAGAGTTTCTGAGAGTTTCTGAGTGTGTCGGAGTGTGTCTGAGAGAGTGAGAGAGTATCTGAGAGTGTCACAGAGTGTCAGAGTGTGTCAGAGATATTCAGAGAGTTTCAGAGATGTTTTGAGAGTGTCAGAGAGTGTCAGAAAGTTTCAGAGAGAGTCAGAGAGTGTCAGGGAGTTTCAGAGAGTTTCAGAGAGTGTCACAGAGTGTCAGAGCATTTCAGAGAGATTCAGAGAGTGTCAGAGATTGTCACAGAGTGTCATAGTGTTGCAGAGTGTGTCAGAGAGTGTCCGAGAGTTTCAGAAAGAGTCCGATAGTGTCAGAGAGTTTCAGAAAGTGTCAGAGAGTGGCAGAAAGTGTCTGAGAGTGTCAGAGAGTGCCAGAGATATTCAGAGAGTGTCAGAGAGTGCCAGAACGTTTCATAGAGTGTCACAGAGTGTCGGAGATTTTCAGAGAATTTCAGAGAGTGTCCGAGAGATTCAGAAAGTGTCAGATAGTGTCAGAGAGTTTCAGAAAGTGTCACAGAGTGTCAGAGAGTGTCTGAGAGTGTCAGAGAGTGTCCGAGAGTTTCAGAGAGTTTCAGAGAGTGTCAGAGAGTGTCAGAGCTTTTCAGAGAGATTCAGAGAGTGTCAGAGAGTGTCACCGAGTGTCATAGAGTTGCAGAGTATGTCAGAGAGTGTCCGAGAGTTTCAGAAAGAGTCAGATAGTGTCAGAGAGTTTCAGAAAGTGTCAGAGAGTGGCAGAGAGTGTCTGAGAGTGTCAGAGAGTGCCAGAGATATTCAGAGAGTGTCAGAGAGTGCCAAAACGTTGCAGAGAGTGACACAGTGTGTCGGAGAATTTCAGGGAGATTCAGAGAGTGTCCGAGAGATTCAGAAAGTGTCAGATAGTGTCAGAGAGTTTCAGAAAGTGTCAGTGAGAGTCAGAGAGTGTCTGAGAGTGTCAGAGGGTGTCAGAGAGTTTCAGAGAGTGTCAGAGAGTGTCAGAGAGTTTCAGAGAATTTCAGAGAGTGTCAGAGTGTTTCAGAGAGTGTCACAGAGTTTCAGAGAGTGTCAGAGAGTTTCAGAGATCTTCAGAGAGTGTCAGTGAAAGCCACAGAGTGTCAGTGAGTGTCAGAGAGTCTCTGACAGTGTCAGAGATTTTCAGAGAGTTTCAGAGATCTTCAGAGCGTGTCAGAGAGTGCAAGAAAGTTTGAGAGAGTGTCACAGAGTGTCGGAGAGTTTCAGAGAGATTCAGAGAGTGTCTGAGAGATTCAGAAAGTGTCAGATAGTGTCAGAGAGTTTCAGAAAGTGTCAGAGAGTGTCAGAGAGTGTCTGAGAGTGTCAGAGATTGTCAGAGAGTTTCAGAGAGTGTCAGAGAGTGTCAGAGAGTTTCAGAGAGTTTCAGAGAGTGTCAGAGAGTGTCAGAGAGCTTCAGACAGTGTCAGGGAGTGTCAGAGAGTGTCAGAGAGTGTCAGAGAGTTTCAGAGAGAGTCAGTGTCTGACAGTGTCAAAGAGTGTCAAAGAGTTTCAGAGAGTGTCAGAGAGTTTCAGAGAGAGTCAGTGTCTGACAGTGTCAAAGAGTGTCAAAGAGTTTCAGAGAGTGTCAGAGAGTGTCAGAGGGTTTCAGAGAGTGTCAAAGAGTTTCAGAGAGTTTCAGAGAGTTTCTCAGAGTTTCAGAGAGTGCCAGAGAGTTTCTGAGAGATTCTGAGTGTGTCGAAGTGTGCCTGCGGGCGTCAGAGAGTATCTGAGAGCGTCACAGAGTGTCAGAGAGTGTCAGAGATTTTCAGAGAGTTTCAGAGAGTGTCAGAGAGTGTCAGGGAGTTTCAGAGAGTTACAGAGTGTCACAGAGTGTCAGAGAGTTTCAGAGAGCTTCAGAGAATGTCAGAGAGTGTCACAGAGTGTCATAGAGTTGCAGAGTGTGTCAGAGAGTGTCCGAGAGTTTCAGAAAGTGTCAGATACTGTCAGAGAGTTTCAGAAAGTGTCAGAGAGTGTCAGAGAGTGTCTGAGAATGTCAGAGAGATTCAGAGATCTTCAGAGAGTGTCAGAGAGTGCGAGAAAGTTTCAGAGAGTGTCACAGAGTGTCGGAGAGTTTCAGAGAGATTCAGAGAGTGTCCGAGAGATTCAGAAAGTGCCAGATAGTGTCAGAGAGTTTCAGAGATCTTCAGAGAGTGTCTGAGAGTGTCTGAGAGTGCCAGAGATTGTCAGAGAGTTTCAGAGAGTGTCAGAGAGTGTCAGAGAGTGTCAGAGAGTTTCAGAGAGTGTCAGAGAATTTCCGAGAGTCTCAGAGAGTGTCAGAGAGTTTCACAGCGTTTCTGAGTGTTTCTGAGAGATTCAGAGCGTTTCAGAATGTTTCAGAGAGCTTCAGAGAGTTTCAGAGAGTGTCAGAAAGTTTCAGAGAGTGTCAGAGAGTTTCAGAGAGTGTCACAGAGTGTCAGAGTGATTCAGAGAGATTCAGAGAGTGTCAGAGATTGTCAGAGAGTGTCAGACAATTTCAGAGAGTTTCAGAGAGTGTCAGAGAGATTCAGAGAGAGTCAGTGAGTGTCAAAGAGTGTCAAAGTGTGTCACAGTGTTTCAGAGAGTGTCAGAGAGCGTCAGAGAGTGTCAGAGAGTTTCAGAGAGTGTCAGAGTGTTTCAGAGACTTCCTGAGAGTGACAGAGAGTTCCGGAGAGTTTCTGAGAGTTTCTGAGTGTGTCGGAGTGTGTCTGACAGAGTCAGAGAGTATCTGAGAGTGTCACAGAGTGTCAGAGAGTGTCAGAGATGTTCAGAGAGTGTCAGAGAGTGTCAGAAAGTTTCAGATAGTGTCAGAGAGTGTCAGTGAGTTTCAGAGAGTTTCAGAGAGTGTCACAGAGTGTCAGAGCTTTTCAGAGAGATTCAGAGAGTGTCAGAGAGTGTCACAGAGTGTTATAGAGTTGCAGATTGTGTCAGAGAGTTTCCGAGAGTTTCAGAAAGAATCAGATAGTGTCAGAGAGTTTCAGAAACTGTCAGAGATCTTCAGAGAGTGTCAGAGAGTGCCAGAAAGTTTCAGAGAGTGTCACAGAGTGTCGGAGAGTTTCAGAGAGATTCAGAGAGTGCCAAGAGATTCAGAAAGTGTCAGATAGTGTCAGAGAGTTTCAGAAAGTGTCACAGATTGTCAGAGAGTGTCTGAGAGTGTCAGAGAGTGTCAGAGAGTTTCAGAGAGTGTCAGAGAGTGTCAGAGAGTGTCAGAGACGTTCAGAGAGTTTCAGAGAGTGTCAGAGAGTTTCAGACAGTTTCAGAGAGTGTCAGAGAGTGTCAGAGGGTTTCAGAGAGTCTCAGATAGTGTCAGAGAGTGTCTGAGAGCGTCTGAGAGTTTCAGAGAGTGTCAGAGAGTGTCAGAGAGGTTCAGAGAGCTTCTGAGAGTTTCTGAGAGTGTCAGAGAGTTACAAAGAGTTTCAGAGAGTTTCAGAGAATGTCAGAGAGTTTCAGAGTGTTTCAGAGAGTTTCACATAGTTTCAGAGAGTGTCAGAGATTTTCAGAGAGTTTCAGAGATCTTCAGAGAGTGTCAGAGAGTGCGAGAAAGTTTCAGAGAGTGTCACAGAGTGTCGGGGAGTTTCAGAGAGATTCAGAGAGTGTCCGAGAGATTCAGAAAGTGTCAGACGGTGTCAGAGAGTTTCAGAGATCTTCAGAGAGTGTCTGAGAGTGTCTGAGAGTGCCAGAGATTGTCAGAGAGTTTCAGAGAGTGTCAGAGAGTGTCAGAGAGTTTCAGAGAGTGTCAGAGAGTTTCAGAGAGTCTCAGAGAGTGCCAGAGAGTCTCAGAGAGTTTCAGGGAGTTTCTGAGTGTTTCTGAGAGAGTCAGAGAGTTTCAGAGAGTTTCAGAGAGCTTCAGAGAGTTTCAGAGAGTGTCAGAAAGTTTCAGAGATTGTCAGAGAGTTTCAGAGAGTGTCACAGATTGTCAGAGTGATTCAGAGAGATACAGAGAGTGTCAGAGAGTTTCAGAGAGAGTCAGTGAGTGTCAGAGAGTGTCAAAGAGTTTCACAGAGTTTCACAGAGTGTCAGAGAGCGTCAGAGAGTGTCAGAGAGTTTCAGAGAGTTTCAGAGACTTTCTGAGAGTGTCAGAGAGTTCCAGAGAGTTTCTGAGAGATTCTGAGTGTGTCGGAGTGTGTCTGAGAGAGTCGGAGAGTATCTGAGAGTGTCACAGCGTGTCAGAGAGTGTCAGAGATCTTCAGAGATTTTCAGAGATGTTCAGAGAGTGTCAGAGACTGTCAGAAACTTTCAGAGAGTGTCAGAGAGTGTCAGGGAGTTTCAGAGAGTTTCTGAGAGTGTCACAGTGTCAGAGCTTTTCAGAGAGATTCAGAGAGTGTCAGAGAGTGTCACAGAGTGTCATAGAGTTGCAGAGTGTGTCAGAGAGTGTCCGAGAGTT
This sequence comes from Heterodontus francisci, assembly GCF_036365525.1. Lineage (NCBI taxonomy): Eukaryota > Metazoa > Chordata > Chondrichthyes > Heterodontiformes > Heterodontidae > Heterodontus > Heterodontus francisci. Next base: position 41,885 of record NW_027141136.1, on the reverse strand, counting down.
TCAGAAAGAGTCAGATAGTGTCAGAGAGTTTCAGAAAGTGTCAGAGAGTGTCAGAGAGTGTCTGAGAGTGTCAGAGAGTGTCAGAGTCTTTCAGAGAGTGTCACAGAGTTTCAGAGAGTGTCAGAGATATTCAGAGAGTGCCAGAGATCTTCAGAGAGTGTCAGAGAGTGCCAGAAAGTTTCAGAGAGTGTCACAGAGTGTCGGAGAGTTTCAGAGAGATTCAGAGAGTGTCCGAGAGATTCAGAAAGTGTCAGATACTGTCAGAGAGTTTCAGAAAGTGTCAGAGAGTGTCTGAGAATGTCAGAGAGTTTCAGAGATCTTCAGAGAGTGTCAGAGAGTGCGAGAAAGTTTCAGAGAGTGTCACAGAGTGTCGGAGAGTTTCAGAGATCTTCAGAGAGTGTCTGAGAGTGTCTGAGAGTGCCAGAGATTGTCAGAGAGTTTCAGAGAGTGTCAGAGAGTGTCAGAGAGTTTCAGAGAGTTTCAGAGAGTGTCAGAGAATTTCAGAGAGTCTCAGAGAGTGTCAGAGAGTGTCAGAGAGTTTCACAGCGTTTCTGAGTGTTTCTGAGAGATTCAGAGAGTTTCAGAATGTTTCAGGGAGTTTCAGAGAGTTTCAGAGAGTGTCACAGAGTGTCAGAGCATTTCAGAGAGATTCAGAGAGTGTCAGAGATTGTCACAGAGTGTCATAGAGTTGCAGAGTTTGTCAGAGAGTGTCCGAGAGTTTCAGAAAGAGTCCGATAGTGTCAGAGAGTTTCAGAAAGTGTCAGAGAGTGGCAGAAAGTGTCTGAGAGTGTCAGAGAGTGCCAGAGATATTCAGAGAGTGTCAGAGAGTGCCAGAACGTTTCATAGAGTGTCACAGAGTGTCGGAGAGTTTCAGAGAATTTCAGAGAGTGTCCGAGAGATTCAGAAAGTGTCAGATAGTGTCAGAGAGTTTCAGAAAGTGTCACAGAGTGTCAGAGAGTGTCTGAGAGTGTCAGAGAGTGTCCGAGAGTTTCAGAGAGTTTCAGAGAGTGTCAGAGAGTGTCAGAGCTTTTCAGAGAGATTCAGAGAGTGTCAGAGAGTGTCACCGAGTGTCATAGAGTTGCAGAGTATGTCAGAGAGTGTCCGAGAGTTTCAGAAAGAGTCAGATAGTGTCAGAGAGTTTCAGAAAGTGTCAGAGAGTGGCAGAGAGTGTCAGAGATTTTCAGAGAGTGCCAGAGATATTCAGAGAGTGTCAGAGAGTGCCAGAACGTTGCAGAGAGTGACACAGTGTGTCGGAGAATTTCAGGGAGATTCAGAGAGTGTCCGAGAGATTCAGAAAGTGTCAGATAGTGTCAGAGAGTTTCAGAAAGTGTCACTGAGAGTCAGAGAGTGTCTGAGAGTGTCAGAGGGTGTCAGAGAGTTTCAGAGAGTGTCAGAGAGTGTCAGAGAGTTTCAGAGAATTTCAGAGAGTGTCAGAGTGTTTCAGAGAGTGTCACAGAGTTTCAGAGAGTGTCAGAGAGTTTCAGAGATCTTCAGAGAGTGTCAGTGAAAGCCACAGAGTGTCAGTGAGTGTCAGAGAGTCTCTGACAGTGTCAGAGATTTTCAGAGAGTTTCAGAGATCTTCAGAGCGTGTCAGAGAGTGCAAGAAAGTTTGAGAGAGTGTCACAGAGTGTCGGAGAGTTTCAGAGAGATTCAGAGAGTGTCTGAGAGATTCAGAAAGTGTCAGATAGTGTCAGAGAGTTTGAGAAAGTGTCAGAGAGTGTCAGAGAGTGTCTGAGAGTGTCAGAGATTGTCAGAGAGTTTCAGAGAGTGTCAGAGAGTGTCAGAGAGTTTCAGAGAGTTTCAGAGAGTGTCAGAGAGTGTCAGAGAGCTTCAGACAGTGTCAGGGAGTGTCAGAGAGTGTCAGAGAGTGTCAGAGAGTTTCAGAGAGAGTCAGTGTCTGACAGTGTCAAAGAGTGTCAAAGAGTTTCAGAGAGTGTCAGAGAGTTTCAGAGAGAGTCAGTGTCTGACAGTGTCAAAGAGTGTCAAAGTGTTTCAGAGAGTGTCAGAGAGTGTCAGAGAGTGTCAGAGGGTTTCAGAGAGTGTCAAAGAGTTTCAGAGAGTTTCAGAGAGTTTCTCAGAGTTTCAGAGAGTGCCAGAGAGTTTCTGAGAGATTCTGAGTGTGTCGAAGTGTGCCTGCGGGCGTCAGAGAGTATCTGAGAGCGTCACAGAGTGTCAGAGAGTGTCAGAGATTTTCAGAGAGTTTCAGAGAGTGTCAGAGAGTGTCAGGGAGTTTCAGAGAGTTACAGAGTGTCACAGAGTGTCAGAGAGTTTCAGAGAGCTTCAGAGAATGTCAGAGAGTGTCACAGAGTGTCATAGAGTTGCAGAGTGTGTCAGAGAGTGTCCGAGAGTTTCAGAAAGTGTCAGATACTGTCAGAGAGTTTCAGAAAGTGTCAGAGAGTGTCAGAGAGTGTCTGAGAATGTCAGAGAGATTCAGAGATCTTCAGAGAGTGTCAGAGAGTGCGAGAAAGTTTCAGAGAGTGTCACAGAGTGTCGGAGAGTTTCAGAGAGATTCAGAGAGTGTCCGAGAGATTCAGAAAGTGCCAGATAGTGTCAGAGAGTTTCAGAGATCTTCAGAGAGTGTCTGAGAGTGTCTGAGAGTGCCAGAGATTGTCAGAGAGTTTCAGAGAGTGTCAGAGAGTGTCAGAGAGTGTCAGAGAGTTTCAGAGAGTGTCAGAGAATTTTCGAGAGTCTCAGAGAGTGTCAGAGAGTTTCACAGCGTTTCTGAGTGTTTCTGAGAGATTCAGAGCTTTTCAGAATGTTTCAGAGAGCTTCAGAGAGTTTCAGAGAGTGTCAGAAAGTTTCAGAGAGTGTCAGAGAGTTTCAGAGAGTGTCACAGAGTGTCAGAGTGATTCAGAGAGATTCAGAGAGTGTCAGAGATTGTCAGAGAGTGTCAGACAATTTCAGAGAGTGTCAGAGAGTGTCAGAGAGATTCAGAGAGAGTCAGTGAGTGTCAAAGAGTGTCAAAGTGTGTCACAGTGTTTCAGAGAGTGTCAGAGAGCGTCAGAGAGTGTCAGAGAGTTTCAGAGAGTGTCAGAGTGTTTCAGAGACTTCCTGAGAGTGTCAGAGAGTTCCGGAGAGTTTCTGAGAGTTTCTGAGTGTGTCGGAGTGTGTCTGACAGAGTCAGAGAGTATCTGAGAGTGTCACAGAGTGTCAGAGAGTGTCAGAGATGTTCAGAGAGTGTCAGAGAGTGTCAGAAAGTTTCAGATAGTGTCAGAGAGTGTCAGTGAGTTTCAGAGAGTTTCAGAGAGTGTCACAGAGTGTCAGAGCTTTTCAGAGAGATTCAGAGAGTGTCAGAGAGTGTCACAGAGTGTTATAGAGTTGCAGATTGTGTCAGAGAGTTTCCGAGAGTTTCAGAAAGAATCAGATAGTGTCAGAGAGTTTCAGAAACTGTCAGAGATCTTCAGAGAGTGTCAGAGAGTGCCAGAAAGTTTCAGAGAGTGTCACAGAGTGTCGGAGAGTTTCAGAGAGATTCAGAGAGTGCCGAGAGATTCAGAAAGTGTCAGATAGTGTCAGAGAGTTTCAGAAAGTGTCACAGATTGTCAGAGAGTGTCTGAGAGTGTCAGAGAGTGTCAGAGAGTTTCAGAGAGTGTCAGAGAGTGTCAGAGAGTGTCAGAGACGTTCAGAGAGTTTCAGAGAGTGTCAGAGAGTTTCAGACAGTTTCAGAGAGTGTCAGAGAGTGTCAGAGGGTTTCAGAGAGTCTCAGATAGTGTCAGAGAGTGTCTGAGAGCGTCTGAGAGTTTCAGAGAGTGTCAGAGAGTGTCAGAGAGGTTCAGAGAGCTTCTGAGAGTTTCTGAGAGTGTCAGAGAGTTACAAAGAGTTTCAGAGAGTTTCAGAGAATGTCAGAGAGTTTCAGAGTGTTTCAGAGAGTTTCACATAGTTTCAGAGAGTGTCAGAGATTTTCAGAGAGTTTCAGAGATCTTCAGAGAGTGTCAGAGAGTGCGAGAAAGTTTCAGAGAGTGTCACAGAGTGTCGGGGAGTTTCAGAGAGATTCAGAGAGTGTCCGAGAGATTCAGAAAGTGTCAGACGGTGTCAGAGAGTTTCAGAGATCTTCAGAGAGTGTCTGAGAGTGTCTGAGAGTGCCAGAGATTGTCAGAGAGTTTCAGAGAGTGTCAGAGAGTGTCAGAGAGTTTCAGAGAGTGTCAGAGAGTTTCAGAGAGTCTCAGAGAGTGCCAGAGAGTCTCAGAGAGTTTCAGGGAGTTTCTGAGTGTTTCTGAGAGAGTCAGAGAGTTTCAGAGAGTTTCAGAGAGCTTCAGAGAGTTTCAGAGAGTGTCAGAAAGTTTCAGAGATTGTCAGAGAGTTTCAGAGAGTGTCACAGATTGTCAGAGTGATTCAGAGAGATACAGAGAGTGTCAGAGATTGTCAGAGAGTGTCAGTCAGTTTCAGAGAGTGTCAGAGAGTTTCAGAGAGAGTCAGTGAGTGTCAGAGAGTGTCAAAGAGTTTCACAGAGTTTCACAGAGTGTCAGAGAGCGTCAGAGAGTGTCAGAGAGTTTCAGAGAGTTTCAGAGACTTTCTGAGAGTGTCAGAGAGTTCCAGAGAGTTTCTGAGAGATTCTGAGTGTGTCGGAGTGTGTCTGAGAGAGTCGGAGAGTATCTGAGAGTGTCACAGCGTGTCAGAGAGTGTCAGAGATCTTCAGAGATTTTCAGAGATGTTCAGAGAGTGTCAGAGACTGTCAGAAACTTTCAGAGAGTGTCAGAGAGTGTCAGGGAGTTTCAGAGAGTTTCTGAGAGTGTCACAGTGTCAGAGCTTTTCAGAGAGATTCAGAGAGTGTCAGAGAGTGTCACAGAGTGTCATAGAGTTGCAGAGTGTGTCAGAGAGTGTCCGAGAGTTTCAGAAAGAGTCAGATAGTGTCAGAGAGTTTCAGAAAGTGTCAGAGAGTGTCAGAGAGTGTCTGAGAGTGTCAGAGAGTGTCAGAGTCTTTCAGAGAGTGTCACAGAGTTTCAGAGAGTGTCAGAGATATTCAGAGAGTGCCAGAGATCTTCAGAGAGTGTCAGAGAGTGCCAGAAAGTTTCAGAGAGTGTCACAGAGTGTCGGAGAGTTTCAGAGAGATTCAGAGAGTGTCCGAGAGATTCAGAAAGTGTCAGATACTGTCAGAGAGTTTCAGAAAGTGTCAGAGAGTGTCTGAGAATGTCAGAGAGTTTCAGAGATCTTCAGAGAGTGTCAGAGAGTGCGAGAAAGTTTCAGAGAGTGTCACAGAGTGTCGGAGAGTTTCAGAGATCTTCAGAGAGTGTCTGAGAGTGTCTGAGAGTGCCAGAGATTGTCAGAGAGTTTCAGAGAGTGTCAGAGAGTGTCAGAGAGTTTCAGAGAGTTTCAGAGAGTGTCAGAGAATTTCAGAGAGTCTCAGAGAGTGTCAGAGAGTGTCAGAGAGTTTCACAGCGTTTCTGAGTGTTTCTGAGAGATTCAGAGAGTTTCAGAATGTTTCAGAGAGCTTCAGAGAGTTTCAGAGAGTGCCACAGAGTGTCAGAGTGATTCAGAGAGATTCAGAGAGTGTCAGAGATTGTCAGAGAGTGTCAGACAGTTTCAGAGAGTTTCAGAGAGTGTCAGAGAGATTCAGAGAGAGTCAGTGAGTGTCAGAGAGTGTCAAAGAGTGTCACAGTGTTTCAGAGAGTGTCAGAGAGCGTCAGAGAGTTTCAGAGAGTTTCAGAGAGTGTCAGAGTGTTTCAGAGACTTCCTGAGAGTGTCAGAGAGTTCCAGAGAGTTTCTGAGAGTTTCTGAGTGTGTCGGAGTGTGTCTGACAGAGTCAGAGAGTATCTGAGAGTGTCACAGAGTGTCAGAGAGTTTCAGAGATTTTCAGAGAGTGTCAGAGATGTTCAGAGAGTGTCAGAGAGTGTCAGAAAGTTTCAGAGAGGGTCAGAGAGTGTCAGTGAGTTTCAGAGAGTTTCAGAGAGTGTCACAGAGTGTCAGAGCTTTTCAGAGAGAGTCAGAGAGTGTCAGAGAGTGTCACAGAGTGTCATAGAGTTGCAGAGTGTGTCAGAGAGTGTCCGAGAGTTTCAGAAAGAATCAGATAGTGTCAGAGAGTTTCAGAAACTGTCAGAAATCTTCAGAGAGTGTCAGAGAGTGCCAGAAAGTTTCAGAGAGTGTCACAGAGTGTCGGAGAGTTTCAGAGAGATTCAGAGAGTGCCGAGAGATTCAGAAAGTGTCAGATAGTGTCAGAGAGTTTCAGAAAGTGTCACAGATTGTCAGAGAGTGTCTGAGAGTGTCAGAGAGTGTCAGAGAGTTTCAGAGAGTGTCAGAGAGTGTCAGAGAGTGTCGAAGAGTTTCAGAGAGTGTCAGAGAGCATCACAGAGCGTCAGTGAGAGTCAGAGAGTGTCAGAGATATTCAGAGAGTGTCAGAAAGTTTCAGAAAGTGCCAGATAGTGTCAGAGAGTTTCCGAAAGTGTCAGAGAGTGTCAGAGATTGTCTGAGAGTGTCAGAGAGTTTCAGAAAGTGTCACAGAGTGTCAGAGAGTGTCTGAGAGTTTCAGAGAGCTTCTGAGAGTTTTTGAGAGTGTCAGAGAGTTTCAGAGAGTTTCAGAGAGTGTCAGAAAGTTTCAGAGAGTGCCAGAGAGTTTCAGAGAATTTCAGAGAGTGTCAGAGAGTGCCAGAGAGTGTCTGAGAGATTCAGAGAGTGTCAGAGAGTTTCAGAGAGCTTCTGAGAGTTTTTGTGAGTGTCAGAGAGTGTTAGAGAGTTTTGGAGAGTTTCAGAGAGTGTCAGAGAGTTTCAGAGAGTTTCAGAGATTGTCGGAGAGTGTCAGAGAGCTTCAGACAGTGTCAGAGAATTTCAGAGAGTGTCAGAGAGTGTCAGAGAGTTTCAAAGAGTGTCCGAGAGTTTCAGAGACTTTCTGAGAGTGTCAGAGAGTGCCTGAGAGTTTCTGACAGTTTCTGAGTGTTTTGGAGAGTGTCAGAGAATGTCCGAGTGTTTCAGAGAGTGTCACTGAGTTTCAGAGAGCTTCAGAGAGAGATCTCAGAGAGTGTCAGGGGGTGTCAGAGCGTGTCAGGGAGTGTCAGAGTGAGTCAGAGAGTTTCAGATAGTGTCAGACAGTATCTGAGAGTGTCGGAGAGTGTCGAAGAGTTTCAGAGAATGTCAGAGAGTGTCAGAGAGTTTCAGAGAGTGTCACAGAGTGTCAGTGAGTGTCAGAGAGTTTCAGAGAGTGTCACAGAGTGTCAGAGCTTTTCAGAGAGAGACAGAGAGTGTCAGAGAGTGTCACAGAGTGTCATAGAGTTGCATTGTGTGTCAGAGATTGTCCGAGAGTTTCAGAAAGAATCAGATAGTGTCAGAGAGTTTCAGAAACTGTCAGAGACCTTCAGAGAGTGTCAGAGAGTGCCAGAAAGTTTCAGAGAGTGTCACAGAGTGTCGGAGAGTTTCAGAGAGATTCAGAGAGTGCCGAGAGATTCAGAAAGTGTCAGATAGTGTCAGAGAGTTTCAGAAAGTGTCACAAAGTGTCAGAGAGTGTCTGCGAGTGTCAGAGAGTGTCAGAGAGTTTCAGAGAGTGTCAGAGAGTGTCAGAGACTTTCAGAGAGTGTCAGAGAGTTTCAGACAGTTTCAGAGAGTGTCAGAGAGTGTCAGAGAGTTTCAGAGAGTCTCAGATAGTGTCAGAGAGTGTCAGAGAGTGTCTGAGAGTGTCTGAAAGTTTCAGAGAGTGTCAGAGAGTGTCAGAGAGTTTCAGAGAGCTTCTGAGAGTTTCTGACAGTGTCAGAGAGTTACAAAGAGTTTCAGAGAGTTTCAGAGAGTGTCAGAGAGATTCAGAGAGAGTCAGTGAGTGTCAGAGAGTGTCAAAGAGTGTCACAGTGTTTCAGAGAGTGTCAGAGAGCGTCAGAGAGTTTCAGAGAGTTTCAGAGAGTGTCAGAGTGTTTCAGAGACTTCCTGAGAGTGTCAGAGAGTTCCAGAGAGTTTCTGAGAGTTTCTGAGTGTGTCGGAGTGTGTCTGACAGAGTCAGAGAGTATCTGAGAGTGTCACAGAGTGTCAGAGAGTTTCAGAGATTTTCAGAGAGTGTCAGAGATGTTCAGAGAGTGTCAGAGAGTGTCAGAAAGTTTCAGAGAGGGTCAGAGAGTGTCAGTGAGTTTCAGAGAGTTTCAGAGAGTGTCACAGAGTGTCAGAGCTTTTCAGAGAGAGTCAGAGAGTGTCAGAGAGTGTCACAGAGTGTCATAGAGTTGCAGAGTGTGTCAGAGAGTGTCCGAGAGTTTCAGAAAGAATCAGATAGTGTCAGAGAGTTTCAGAAACTGTCAGAAATCTTCAGAGAGTGTCAGAGAGTGCCAGAAAGTTTCAGAGAGTGTCACAGAGTGTCGGAGAGTTTCAGAGAGATTCAGAGAGTGTCAGAGAGTGTCAGAGAGTTTCAGAAAGTGTCACAGATTGTCAGAGAGTGTCTGAGAGTGTCAGAGAGTGTCAGAGAGTTTCAGAGAGTGTCAGAGAGTGTCAGAGAGTGTCAGAGAGTGTCGAAGAGTTTCAGAGAGTGTCAGAGAGCATCACAGAGCGTCAGTGAGAGTCAGAGAGTGTCAGAGATATTCAGAGAGTGTCAGAAAGTTTCAGAAAGTGCCAGATAGTGTCAGAGAGTTTCCGAAAGTGTCAGAGAGTGTCAGAGATTGTCTGAGAGTGTCAGAGAGTTTCAGAAAGTGTCACAGAGTGTCAGAGAGTGTCTGAGAGTTTCAGAGAGCTTCTGAGAGTTTTTGAGAGTGTCAGAGAGTTTCAGAGAGTTTCAGAGAGTGTCAGAAAGTTTCAGAGAGTGCCAGAGAGTTTCAGAGAATTTCAGAGAGTGTCAGAGAGTGCCAGAGAGTGTCTGAGAGATTCAGAGAGTGTCAGAGAGTTTCAGAGAGCTTCTGAGAGTTTTTGTGAGTGTCAGAGAGTGTTAGAGAGTTTTGGAGAGTTTCAGAGAGTGTCAGAGAGTTTCAGAGAGTTTCAGAGAGTGTCGGAGAGTGTCAGAGAGCTTCAGACAGTGTCAGAGAATTTCAGAGAGTGTCAGAGAGTGTCAGAGAGTTTCAAAGAGTGTCCGAGAGTTTCAGAGACTTTCTGAGAGTGTGAGAGAGTGCCTGAGAGTTTCTGACAGTTTCTGAGTGTTTCGGAGAGTGTCAGAGAATGTCCGAGTGTTTCAGAGAGTGTCACTGAGTTTCAGAGAGCTTCAGAGAGAGATCTCAGAGAGTGTCAGGGGGTGTCAGAGCGTGTCAGGGAGTGTCAGAGTGAGTCAGAGAGTTTCAGATAGTGTCAGACAGTATCTGAGAGTGTCGGAGAGTGTCGAAGAGTTTCAGAGAATGTCAGAGAGTGTCAGAGAGTTTCAGAGAGTGTCACAGAGTGTCAGTGAGTGTCAGAGAGTTTCAGAGAGTGTCACAGAGTGTCAGAGCTTTTCAGAGAGAGTCAGAGAGTGTCAGAGAGTGTCACAGAGTGTCATAGAGTTGCATTGTGTGTCAGAGATTGTCCGAGAGTTTCAGAAAGAATCAGATAGTGTCAGAGAGTTTCAGAAACTGTCAGAGACCTTCAGAGAGTGCCAGAAAGTTTCAGAGAGTGTCAGAAAGTTTCAGAGAGTGTCCGAGAGTTTCACAGAGTTTCAGAGGGTGTCACAGAGTGTCAGAGAGTTTCAGAAAGCTTCAGAGAGTGTCAGGGAGTGTCAGAGAGTGTCAGAGAGTTTCAGAGAGTTTCAGAGAGAGTCAGACAGTGTCTGAGAGTGTCAAAGAGTGTCAAAGAGTTTCAGAGAGTTTCAGAGATTGTCACAGAGTGTCAGAGAGTTTCAGAGAGTTTCAGAGAGTTTCAGAGAGTTTCTGAGATTTTCTGAGATTGTCAGAGAGTTTCAGAGAGTTTCAGAGAGCTTCAGAGTGTTTCAGAGTGTTTCAGAGAGTGTCGGAAAGTTTCAAGAGAGTGTCAGAGAGTGTCATAGACTTTTAGAGAATTTCGGAGAGTGTCACAGAATGTCAGAGAGTATCAGAGAGCTTCAGAGAGTGTCAGAGAGTGTCAGAGATAGTAGAGAGTTTCAGAGAGAGTCAGAAAGTGTCTGAGAGTGTCAGAGAGTTTCAGAGTGTCAGAGAGTTTCAGAGACATTCTGATAGTGTCAGAGAGTGTCGGAAAGTTTCAAGAGAGTGTCAGAGAGTGTCATAGACTTTTAGAGAATTTCGGAGAGTGTCACAGAATGTCAGAGAGTATCAGAGAGCTTCAGAGAGTGTCAGAGAGTGTCAGAGATAGTAGAGAGTTTCAGAGAGAGTCAGAAAGTGTCAGAGAGTTTCAGAGAGTTTCAGAGAGTGTCAGAAAGTTTCAGAGAGTGCCAGAGAGTGTCAGAGAGTGCCAGAGAGTGTCTGAGAGATTCAGAGAGTGTCAGAGAGTTTCAGAGAGCTTCTGAGAGTTTTTGAGAGTGTCAGAGAGTGTTAGAGAGTTTTGGAGAGTTTCAGAGAGTGTCAGAGAGTGTCAGAGAGTTTCAGAGAGTTTCAGAGAGTGTCAGAAAGTTTCAGAGAGTGTCAGAGAATTTCAGAGAGTGTCAGAGAGTTTCAGAGAGTTTCAAAGAGTGTCCGAGAGTTTCAGAGACTTTCTGAGAGTGTCAGAGAGTGCCTGAGAGTTTCTGACAGTTTCTGAGTGTTTCGGAGAGTGTCAGAGTATGTCCGAGTGTTTCAGAGTGTCACTGAGTTTCAGAGAGCTTCAGAGAGAGATCTCAGAGAGTGTCAGGGAGTGTCAGAGCGTGTCAGGGAGTGTCAGAGTGAGTCAGAGAGTTTCAGATAGTGTCAGACAGTATCTGAGAGTGTCGGAGAGTGTCGAAGAGTTTCAGAGAATGTCAGAGAGTGTCAGAGAGTTTCAGAGAGTGTCACAGAGTGTCAGTGAGTGTCAGAGAGTTTCAGAGAGTGTCAGAGAGTGTCAGGGAGTGTCAGAGAGTTTCAGAGAGTGTCACAGAGTGTCAGAGAGTTTCAGAGAGTTTCAGAGAGTTTCTGAGATTTTCTGAGATTGTCAGAGAGTTTCAGAGAGTTTCAGAGAGCTTCAGAGTGTTTCAGAGTGTTTCAGAGAGTGTCGGAAAGTTTCAAGACAGTGTCTGAGTGTGTCGGAGAGACTCAGAGAATGTCCGAGATTTTCAGAGTGTGTCACAGAGTGTCAGAGAGTTCCAGAGAGTTTCTGAGAGTTTCTGAGAGTGTCGGAGTGTGTCTGAGAGTGTCAGAGAGTATCTGAGAATGTCACAGAATGTCAGAGATATTCAGAGAGTTTCAGAGAGTTTCAGAGAGTGTCAGAGAGTGTCAGGGAGTTTCAGAGAGCTACAGAGTGTCACAGAGTGTCAGAGAGTTTCAGAGAGATTCAGAGAATGTCAGAGAGTGTCAGAGAGTGTCACAGAGTGTCATAGAGTTGCAGAGTGTGTCAGAGAGTGTCCGAGAGTTTCAGAAAGTGTCAGATACTGTCAGAGAGTTTCAGAAAGTGTCAGAGAGTGTCACAGAGTGTCTGAGAATGTCAGAGAGATTCAGAGAGTGTCCGAGAGATTCAGAAAGTGTCAGATACTGTCAGAGAGTTTCAGAAAGTGTCAGAGAGTGTCTGAGAATGTCAGAGAGTTTCAGAGATCTTCAGAGAGTGTCAGAGAGTGCGAGAAAGTTTCAGAGAGTGTCACAGAGTGTCGGAGAGTTTCAGAGATCTTCAGAGAGAGTCTGAGAGTGCCAGAGATTGTCAGAGAGTTTCAGAGAGTGTCAGAGAGTGTCAGAGAGCTTCAGAGAGTTTCAGAGAGTGTCAGAGAATTTCAGAGAGTCTCAGAGAGTGTCAGAGAGTGTCAGAGAGTTTCACAGCGTTTCTGAGTGTTTCTGAGAGATTCAGAGAGTTTCAGAATGTTTCAGAGAGCTTCAGAGAGTTTCAGAGAGTGTCACAGAGTGTCAGAGTGATTCAGAGAGATTCAGAGAGTGTCAGAGATTTTCAGAGTGTGTCACAGAGTGTCAGAGAGTTCCAGAGAGTTTCTGAGAGTTTCTGAGAGTGTCGGAGTGTGTCTGAGAGTGTCAGAGAGTATCTGAGAATGTCACAGAATGTCAGAGATATTCAGAGAGTTTCAGAGAGTTTCAGAGAGTGTCAGAGAGTGTCAGGGAGTTTCAGAGAGCTACAGAGTGTCACAGAGTGTCAGAGAGTTTCAGAGAGATTCAGAGAATGTCAGAGAGTGTCAGAGAGTGTCACAGAGTGTCATAGAGTTGCAGAGTGTGTCAGAGAGTGTCCGAGAGTTTCAGAAAGTGTCAGATACTGTCAGAGAGTTTCAGAAAGTGTCAGAGAGTGTCACAGAGTGTCTGAGAATGTCAGAGAGATTCAGAGAGTGTCCGAGAGATTCAGAAAGTGTCAGATACTGTCAGAGAGTTTCAGAAAGTGTCAGAGAGTGTCTGAGAATGTCAGAGAGTTTCAGAGATCTTCAGAGAGTGTCAGAGAGTGCGAGAAAGTTTCAGAGAGTGTCACAGAGTGTCGGAGAGTTTCAGAGATCTTCAGAGAGAGTCTGAGAGTGCCAGAGATTGTCAGAGAGTTTCAGAGAGTGTCAGAGAGTGTCAGAGAGCTTCAGAGAGTTTCAGAGAGTGTCAGAGAATTTCAGAGAGTCTCAGAGAGTGTCAGAGAGTGTCAGAGAGTTTCACAGCGTTTCTGAGTGTTTCTGAGAGATTCAGAGAGTTTCAGAATGTTTCAGAGAGCTTCAGAGAGTTTCAGAGAGTGTCACAGAGTGTCAGAGTGATTCAGAGAGATTCAGAGAGTGTCAGAGATTGTCAGAGAGTGTCAGACAGTTTCAGAGAGTTTCAGAGAGTGTCAGAGAGATTCAGAGAGAGTCAGTGAGTGTCAGAGAGTGTCAAAGTGTGTCACAGTGTTTCAGAGAGTGTCAGAGAGCGTCAGAGAGTTTCAGAGAGTTTCAGAGAGTGTCAGAGTGTTTCAGAGACTTCCTGAGAGTGTCAGAGAGTTCCAGAGAGTTTCTGAGAGTTTCTGAGTGTGTCGGAGTGTGTCTGACAGAGTCAGAGAGTATCTGAGAGTGTCACAGAGTGTCAGAGAGTTTCAGAGATTTTCAGAGAGTGTCAGAGATGTTCAGAGAGTGTCAGAGAGTGTCAGAAAGTTTCAGAGAGGGTCAGAGAGTGTCAGTGAGTTTCAGAGAGTTTCAGAGAGTGTCACAGAGTGTCAGAGCTTTTCAGAGAGTGTCAGAGAGTGTCAGAGAGTGTCACAGAGTGTCATAGAGTTGCAGAGTGTGTCAGAGAGTGTCTGAGAGTTTCAGAAAGAATCAGATAGTGTCAGAGAGTTTCAGAAACTGTCAGAAATCTTCAGAGAGTGTCAGAGAGTGCCAGAAAGTTTCAGAGAGTGTCACAGAGTGTCGGAGAGTTTCAGAGAGATTCAGAGAGTGCCGAGAGATTCAGAAAGTGTCAGATAGTGTCAGAGAGTTTCAGAAAGTGTCACAGATTGTCAGAGAGTGTCTGAAAGTGTCAGAGAGTGTCAGAGAGTTTCAGAGAGTGTCAGAGAGTGTCAGAGAGTGTCGAAGAGTTTCAGAGAGTGTCAGAGAGCATCACAGAGCGTCAGTGAGAGTCAGAGAGTGTCAGAGATATTCAGAGAGTGTCAGAAAGTTTCAGAAAGTGCCAGATAGTGTCAGAGAGTTTCCGAAAGTGTCACAGAGTGTCAGAGAGTTTCAGAGAGATTCAGAGAATGTCAGAGAGTGTCAGAGAGTGTCACAGAGTGTCATAGAGTTGCAGAGTGTGTCAGAGAGTGTCCGAGAGTTTCAGAAAGAATCAGATAGTGTCAGAGAGTTTCAGAAACTGTCAGAAATCTTCAGAGAGTGTCAGAGAGTGCCAGAAAGTTTCAGAGAGTGTCACAGAGTGTCGGAGAGTTTCAGAGAGATTCAGAGAGTGCCGAGAGACTCAGAAAGTGTCAGATAGTGTCAGAGAGTTTCAGAAAGTGTCACAGATTGTCAGAGAGTGTCTGAAAGTGTCAGAGAGTGTCAGAGAGTTTCAGAGAGTGTCAGAGAGTGTCAGAGAGTGTCGAAGAGTTTCAGAGAGTGTCAGAGAGCATCACAGAGCGTCAGTGAGAGTCAGAGAGTGTCAGAGATATTCAGAGAGTGTCAGAAAGTTTCAGAAAGTGCCAGATAGTGTCAGAGAGTTTCCGAAAGTGTCACAGAGTGTCAGAGAGTTTCAGAGAGATTCAGAGAATGTCAGAGAGTGTCAGAGAGTGTCACAGAGTGTCATAGAGTTGCAGAGTGTGTCAGAGAGTGTCCGAGAGTTTCAGAAAGTGTCAGATACTGTCAGAGAGTTTCAGAAAGTGTCAGAGAGTGTCACAGAGTGTCTGAGAATGTCAGAGAGATTCAGAGAGTGTCCGAGAGATTCAGAAAGTGTCAGATACTGTCAGAGAGTTTCAGAAAGTGTCAGAGAGTGTCTGAGAATGTCAGAGAGTTTCAGAGATCTTCAGAGAGTGTCAGAGAGTGCGAGAAAGTTTCAGAGAGTGTCACAGAGTGTCGGAGAGTTTCAGAGATCTTCAGAGAGAGTCTGAGAGTGCCAGAGATTGTCAGAGAGTTTCAGAGAGTGTCAGAGAGTGTCAGAGAGCTTCAGAGAGTTTCAGAGAGTGTCAGAGAATTTCAGAGAGTCTCAGAGAGTGTCAGAGAGTGTCAGAGAGTTTCACAGCGTTTCTGAGTGTTTCTGAGAGATTCAGAGAGTTTCAGAATGTTTCAGAGAGCTTCAGAGAGTTTCAGAGAGTGTCACAGAGTGTCAGAGTGATTCAGAGAGATTCAGAGAGTGTCAGAGATTGTCAGAGAGTGTCAGACAGTTTCAGAGAGTTTCAGAGAGTGTCAGAGAGATTCAGAGAGAGTCAGTGAGTGTCAGAGAGTGTCAAAGTGTGTCACAGTGTTTCAGAGAGTGTCAGAGAGCGTCAGAGAGTTTCAGAGAGTTTCAGAGAGTGTCAGAGTGTTTCAGAGACTTCCTGAGAGTGTCAGAGAGTTCCAGAGAGTTTCTGAGAGTTTCTGAGTGTGTCGGAGTGTGTCTGACAGAGTCAGAGAGTATCTGAGAGTGTCACAGAGTGTCAGAGAGCTTCAGAGATTTTCAGAGAGTGTCAGAGATGTTCAGAGAGTGTCAGAGAGTGTCAGAAAGTTTCAGAGAGGGTCAGAGAGTGTCAGTGAGTTTCAGAGAGTTTCAGAGAGTGTCACAGAGTGTCAGAGCTTTTCAGAGAGTGTCAGAGAGTGTCAGAGAGTGTCACAGAGTGTCATAGAGTTGCAGAGTGTGTCAGAGAGTGTCCGAGAGTTTCAGAAAGAATCAGATAGTGTCAGAGAGTTTCAGAAACTGTCAGAAATCTTCAGAGAGTGTCAGAGAGTGCCAGAAAGTTTCAGAGAGTGTCACAGAGTGTCGGAGAGTTTCAGAGAGATTCAGAGAGTGCCGAGAGATTCAGAAAGTGTCAGATAGTGTCAGAGAGTTTCAGAAAGTGTCACAGATTGTCAGAGAGTGTCTGAAAGTGTCAGAGAGTGTCAGAGAGTTTCAGAGAGTGTCAGAGAGTGTCAGAGAGTGTCGAAGAGTTTCAGAGAGTGTCAGAGAGCATCACAGAGCGTCAGTGAGAGTCAGAGAGTGTCAGAGATATTCAGAGAGTGTCAGAAAGTTTCAGAAAGTGCCAGATAGTGTCAGAGAGTTTCCGAAAGTGTCAGAGAGTGTCAGAGATTGTCTGAGAGTGTCAGAGAGTTTCAGAAAGTGTCACAGAGTGTCAGAGAGTGTCTGAGAGTTTCAGAGAGCTTCTGAGAGTTTTTGAGAGTGTCAGAGACTTTCAGGGAGTTTCAGAGAGTGTCAGAAAGTTTCAGAGAGCGCCAGAGAGTTTCAGAGAATTTCAGAGAGTGTCAGAGAGTGCCAGAGAGTGTCTGAGAGATTCAGAGAGTGTCAGAGAGTTTCAGAGAGCTTCTGAGAGTTTTTGTGAGTGTCAGAGAGTGTTAGAGAGTTTTGGAGAGTTTCAGAGAGTGTCAGAGAGTTTCAGAGAGTTTCAGAGAGTGTCGGAGAGTGTCAGAGAGCTTCAGACAGTGTCAGAGAATTTCAGAGAGTGTCAGAGAGTGTCAGAGAGTTTCAAAGAGTGTCCGAGAGTTTCAGAGACTTTCTGAGAGTGTGAGAGAGTGCCTGAGAGTTTCTGACAGTTTCTGAGTGTTTCGGAGAGTGTCAGAGAATGTCCGAGTGTTTCAGAGAGTGTCACTGAGTTTCAGAGAGCTTCAGAGAGAGATCTCAGAGAGTGTCAGGGGGTGTCAGAGCGTGTCAGGGAGTGTCAGAGTGAGTCAGAGAGTTTCAGATAGTGTCAGACAGTATCTGAGAGTGTCGGAGAGTGTCGAAGAGTTTCAGAGAATGTCAGAGAGTGTCAGAGAGTTTCAGAGAGTGTCACAGAGTGTCAGTGAGTGTCAGAGAGTTTCAGAGAGTGTCAGAGAGTGTCAGGGAGTGTCAGAGAGTTTCAGAGAGTGTCACAGAGTGTCAGAGAGTTTCAGAGAGTTTCAGAGAGTTTCTGAGATTTTCTGAGATTGTCAGAGAGTTTCAGAGAGTTTCAGAGAGCTTCAGAGTGTTTCAGAGTGTTTCAGAGAGTGTCGGAAAGTTTCAAGACAGTGTCTGAGTGTGTCGGAGAGACTCAGAGAATGTCAGAGATTTTCAGAGTGTGTCACAGAGTGTCAGTGAGTGTCAGAGAGTTTCAGAGAGTGTCACAGAGTGTCAGAGCTTTTCAGAGAGAGTCAGAGAGTGTCAGAGAGTGTCACAGAGTGTCATAGAGTTGCATTGTGTGTCAGAGATTGTCCGAGAGTTTCAGAAAGAATCAGATAGTGTCAGAGAGTTTCAGAAACTGTCAGAGACCTTCAGAGAGTGCCAGAAAGTTTCAGAGAGTGTCACAGAGTGTCGGAGAGTTTCAGAGAGATTCAGAGAGTGCCGAGAGATTCAGAAAGTGTCAGATAGTGTCAGAGAGTTTCAGAAAGTGTCACAGAGTGTCAGAGAGTGTCTGCGAGTGTCAGAGAGTGTCAGAGAGTTTCAGAGAGTGTCAGAGAGTGTCAGAGACTTTCAGAGAGTGTCAGAGAGTTTCAGACAGTTTCAGAGAGTGTCAGAGAGTGTCAGAGAGTTTCAGAGAGTCTCAGATAGTGTCAGAGAGTGTCAGAGAGTGTCTGAGAGTGTCTGAGAGTTACAGAGAGTGTCAGAGAGTGTCAGAGAGTGTCAGAGAGTTTCAGACAGTTTCAGAGAGTGTCAGAGAGTGTCAGAGAGTTTCAGAGAGTCTCAGATAGTGTCAGAGAGTGTCAGAGAGTGTCTGAGAGTGTCTGAGAGTTACAGAGAGTGTCAGAGAGTGTCAGAGATTTTCAGAGAGCTTCTGAGAGTTTCTGACAGTGTCAGAGAGTTACAAAGAGTTTCAGAGAGTTTCAGAGAGTGTCAGAGAGATTCAGAGAGAGTCAGTGAGTGTCAGAGAGTGTCAAAGAGTGTCACAGTGTTTCAGAGAGTGTCAGAGAGCGTCAGAGAGTTTCAGAGAGTTTCAGAGAGTGTCAGAGTGTTTCAGAGAGTGTCAGAGAGTGTCAGAGAGTGTCACAGAGTGTCATAGAGTTGCAGAGTGTGTCAGAGAGTGTCCGAGAGTTTCAGAAAGAATCAGATAGTGTCAGAGAGTTTCAGAAACTGTCAGAAATTTTCAGAGAGTGTCAGAGAGTGCCAGAAAGTTTCAGAGAGTGTCACAGAGTGTCGGAGAGTTTCAGAGAGATTCAGAGAGTGCCGAGAGATTCAGAAAGTGTCAGATAGTGTCAGAGAGTTTCAGAAAGTGTCACAGATTGTCAGAGAGTGTCTGAGAGTGTCAGAGAGTGTCAGAGAGTTTCAGAGAGTGTCAGAGAGTGTCAGAGAGTGTCAGAGAATGTCGAAGAGTTTCAGAGAGTGTCAGAGAGCATCACAGAGCGTCAGTGAGAGTCAGAGAGTGTCAGAGATATTCAGAGAGTGTCAGAAAGTTTCAGAAAGTGCCAGATAGTGTCAGAGAGTTTCCGAAAGTGTCAGAGAGTGTCAGAGATTGTCTGAGAGTGTCAGCGAGTTTCAGAAAGTGTCACAGAGTGTCAGAGAGTGTCTGAGAGTTTCAGAGAGCTTCTGAGAGTTTTTGAGAGTGTCAGAGAGTTTCAGAGAGTTTCAGAGAGTGTCAGAAAGTTTCAGAGAGTGCCAGAGAGTTTCAGAGAATTTCAGAGAGTGTCAGAGAGTGCCAGAGAGTGTCTGAGAGATTCAGAGAGTGTCAGAGAGTTTCAGAGAGCTTCTGAGAGTTTTTGTGAGTATCAGAGAGTGCTAGAGAGTTTTGGAGAGTTTCAGAGAGTGTCAGAGAGTTTCAGAGAGTTTCAGAGAGTGTCGGAGAGTGTCAGAGAGCTTCAGACAGTGTCAGAGAATTTCAGAGAGTGTCAGAGAGTGTCAGAGAGTTTCAAAGAGTGTCCGAGAGTTTCAGAGACTTTCTGAGAGTGTCAGAGATTGCCTGAGAGTTTCTGACAGTTTCTGAGCGTTTCGGAGAGTGTCAGAGAATGTCCGAGTGTTTCAGAGAGTGTCACTGAGTTTCAGAGAGCTTCAGAGAGAGATCTCAGAGAGTGTCAGGGAGTGTCAGAGCGTGTCAGGGAGTGTCAGAGTGAGTCAGAGAGTTTCAGATAGTGTCAGACAGTATCTGAGAGTGTCGGAGAGTGTTGAAGAGTTTCAGAGAATGTCAGAGAGTGTCAGAGAGTTTCAGAGACTGTCACAGAGTGTCAGTGAGTGTCAGAGAGTTTCAGAGAGTGTCACAGAGTGTCAGAGCTTTTCAGAGAGAGTCAGAGAGTGTCAGAGAGTGTCACAGAGTGTCATAGAGTTGCATTGTGTGTCAGAGATTGTCCAAGAGTTTCAGAAAGAATCAGATAGTGTCAGAGAGTTTCAGAAACTGTCAGAGACCTTCAGAGAGTGTCAGAGAGTGCCTGAAAGTTTCAGAGAGTGTCACAGAGTGTCAGAGAGTTTCAGAGAGATTCAGAGAGTGCCGAGAGATTCAGAAAGTGTCAGATAGTGTCAGAGAGTTTCAGAAAGTGTCACAGATTGTCAGAGAGAGTCTGAAAGTGTCAGAGAGTGTCAGAGAGTTTCAGAGAGTGTCAGAGAGTGTCAGAGAGTGTCGAAGAGTTTCAGAGAGTGTCAGAGAGCATCACAGAGCGTCAGTGAGAGTCAGAGAGTGTCAGAGATATTCAGAGAGTGTCAGAAAGTTTCAGAAAGTGCCAGATAGTGTCAGAGAGTTTCCGAAAGTGTCAGAGAGTGTCAGAGATTGTCTGAGAGTGTCAGCGAGTTTCAGAAAGTGTCACAGAGTGTCAGAGAGTGTCTGAGAGTTTCAGAGAGCTTCTGAGAGTTTTTGAGAGTGTCAGAGAGTTTCAGAGAGTTTCAGAGAGTGTCAGAAAGTTTCAGAGAGTGCCAGAGAGTTTCAGAGAATTTCAGAGAGTGTCAGAGAGTGCCAGAGAGTGTCTGAGAGATTCAGAGAGTGTCAGAGAGTTTCAGAGAGCTTCTGAGAGTTTTTGTGAGTGTCAGAGAGTGTTAGAGAGTTTTGGAGAGTTTCAGAGAGTGTCAGAGAGTTTCAGAGAGTTTCAGAGAGTGTCGGAGAGTGTCAGAGAGCTTCAGACAGTGTCAGAGAATTTCAGAGAGTGTCAGAGAGTGTCAGAGAGTTTCAAAGAGTGTCCGAGAGTTTCAGAGACTTTCTGAGAGTGTCGGAGATTGCCTGAGAGTTTCTGACAGTTTCTGAGTGTTTCGGAGAGTGTCAGAGAATGTCCGAGTGTTTCAGAGAGTGTCACTGAGTTTCAGAGAGCTTCAGAGAGAGATCTCAGAGAGTGTCAGGGAGTGTCAGAGCGTGTCAGGGAGTGTCAGAGTGAGTCAGAGAGTTTCAGATAGTGTCAGACAGTATCTGAGAGTGTCGGAGAGTGTCGAAGAGTTTCAGAGAATGTCAGAGAGTGTCAGAGAGTTTCAGAGAGTGTCACAGAGTGTCAGTGAGTGTCAGAGAGTTTCAGAGAGTGTCACAGAGTGTCAGAGCTTTTCAGAGAGAGTCAGAGAGTGTCAGAGAGTGTCACAGAGTGTCATAGAGTTGCATTGTGTGTCAGAGATTGTCCGAGAGTTTCAGAAAGAATCAGATAGTGTCAGAGAGTTTCAGAAACTGTCAGAGACCTTCAGAGAGTGTCAGAGAGTGCCAGAAAGTTTCAGAGAGTGTCACAGAGTGTCGGAGAGTTTCAGAGAGATTCAGAGAGTGCCGAGAGATTCAGAAAGTGTCAGATAGTGTCAGAGAGTTTCAGAAAGTGTCACAGAGTGTCAGAGAGTGTCTGCGAGTGTCAGAGAGAGTCAGAGAGTTTCAGAGAGTGTCAGAGAGTGTCAGAGACTTTCAGAGAGTGTCAGAGAGTTTCAGACAGTTTCAGAGAGTGTCAGAGAGTGTCAGAGAGTTTCAGAGAGTCTCAGATAGTGTCAGAGAGTGTCAGAGAGTGTCTGAGAGTGTCTGAGAGCTTCAGAGAGTGTCAGAGAGTGTCAGAGAGTTTCAGAGAGCTTCTGAGAGTTTCTGAGAGTGTCAGAGAGTTACAAAGAGTTTCAGAGAGTTTCAGACAATGTCAGAGAGTTTCAGAGTGTTTCAGAGAGTTTCACATAGTTTCAGAGAGTGTCAGAGATTTTCAGAGAGTTTCAGAGATCTTCAGAGAGTGTCAGAGAGTGCGAGAAATGTTCAGAGAGTGTCACAGAGTGTCGGAGAGTTTCAGAGAGATTCAGAGAGTGTCCGAGAGATTCAGAAAGTGTCAGACGGTGTCAGAGAGTTTCAGAGATCTTCAGAGAGTGTCTGAGAGTGTCTGAGAGTGCCAGAGATTGTCAGAGAGTTTCAGAGAGTTTCAGAGAGTGTCAGAGAGTTTCAGAGAGTGTCAGAGAGTTTCAGAGAGTCTCAGAGAGTGCCAGAGAGTCTCAGAGAGTTTCAGGGAGTTTCTGAGAGTTTCTGAGAGAGTCAGAGAGTTTCAGAGAGTTTCAGAGAGCTTCGGAGAGTTTCAGAGAGTGTCAGAAAGTTTCAGAGATTGTCAGAGAGTTTCAGAGAGTGTCACAGAGTGTCAGAGTGATTCAGAGAGATACAGAGAGTGTCAGAGATTGTCAGAGAGTGTCAGACAGTTTCAGAGAGTTTCAGAGAGTGTCAGAGAGTTTCAGAGAGAGTCAGTGAGTGTCAGAGAGTGTCAAAGAGTTTCACAGAGTTTCACTGAGTATCAGATAGCGTCAGAGAGTGTCAGAGAGTTTCAGAGAGTTTCAGAGACTTTCTGAGAGTGTCAGAGAGTTCCAGAGAGTTTCTGAGAGATTCTGAGTGTGTCGGAGTGTGTCTGAGAGAGTCAGAGAGTATCTGAGAGTGTCACAGAGTGTCAGAGAGTGTCAGAGATCTTCAGAGAGTTTCAGAGATGTTCAGAGAGTGTCAGAGAGTGTCAGAAACTTTCAGAGAGTGTCAGAGAGTGTCAGGGAGATTCAGAGAGTTTCTGAGAGTGTCACAGAGTGTCAGAGCTTTTCAGAGAGATTCAGAGAGTGTCAGAGAGTGTCACAGAGTGTCATAGAGTTGCAGAGTGTGTCAGAGAGTGTCCGAGAGTTTCAGAAAGAGTCAGATAGTGTCAGAGAGTTTCAGAAAGTGTCAGAGAGTGTCAGAGAGTGTCTGAGAGTGTCAGAGAGTGTCAGAGTCTTTCAGAGAGTGTCACAGAGTTTCAGAGAGTGTCAGAGATTTTCAGAGAGTGCCAGAGATCTTCAGAGAGTGTCAGAGAGTGCCAGAAAGTTTCAGAGAGTGTCACAGAGTGTCGGAGAGTTTCAGAGAGATTCAGAGAGTGTCCGAGAGATTCAGAAAGTGTCAGATAGTGTCAGAGAATTTTGAGAAAGTGTCACAGAGTGTCAGAGAGTGTCTGAGAGTGTCAGAGAGTGTCAGAGAATTTTAGAGAGTGTCAGAGAGTGTCAGAGAGTTTCAGAGAGTGTTTCAGAGAGTGTCAGAGAGCGTCAGAGAGTTTCAGATAGTCTCTGATAGTGTCTGAGAGTGTCTGAGAGTTTCTGAGAGTGTCACAGAGTTTCAGAGAGCTTCTGAGAGTTTCTGAGAGTGTCAGAAAGTTTCAGAGAGTGTCCGAGAGTTTCACAGAGTTTCAGAGGGTGTCACAGAGTGTCAGAGAGTTTCAGAGAGTTTCGGAGAGAGTCAGACAGTGTCTGAGAGTGTCAAAGAGTGTCAAAGAGTTTCAGAGAGTTTCAGAGATTGTCACAGAGTGTCAGAGAGTTTCAGAGAGTTTCAGAGAGTTTCAGAGAGTTTCTGAGATTTTCTGAGATTGTCAGAGAGTTTCAGAGAGTTTCAGAGAGCTTCAGAGTATTTCAGAGTGCTTCAGAGAGTGTCGGAAAGTTTCAAGAGAGTGTCAGAGAGTGTCATAGACTTTTAGAGAATTTTGGAGACTGTCACAGAATGTCAGAGAGTATCAGAGAGCTTCAGAGAGTTTCAGAGAGTGTCAGAGATAGTAGAGAGTTTCAGAGAGAGTCAGAAAGTGTCTGAGAGTGTCAGAGAGTTTCTGAGAGTGTCAGAGAGTTTCAGAGACATTCTGATAGTGTCAGAGAGTGCCTGAGAGTTTCTGACAGTTTCTGAGTGTGTCGGAGAGACTCAGAGAATGTCAGAGATTTTCAGAGTGTGTCACAGAGTGTCAGAGAGTTTCAGAGATTTTCAGAGAGTTTCAGAGAGTGTCAGAAAGTTTCAGAGAGTGTCACAGAGGGTCAGAGAGTGTCAGAGAGTTTCAGAGAGTGTCAGACAGTATCTGAGAGTGCAGAGAGTGTCGAAGAGTTTCAGAGAGTGTCAGAGAGTGTCAGAGAGTATCACAGAGCGTCAGAGAGAGTCAGAGAGTGTCAGAGATATTCAGAGAGTGTCAGAAACTTTCAGAAAGTGCCAGATAGTGTCAGAGAGTTTCCGAAAGTGTCAGAGAGTGTCAGAGAGTGTCTGAGAGAGTCAGAGAGTGTCAGAGAGATTCAGAAAGTGTCCGAGAGTGTCTGAGAGTGTCAGAGAGTTTCACAGAGTTTCAGAGAGTTTCAGAGAGTGTCAGAGAGTTTCAGAGAGTGTCAGAGTGTGCCAGAGAGTGTCAGAGAGTGCCAGAGAGTGTTTGAGAGATTCAGAGAGTGTCAGAGAGTGTCAGAGAGTTTCAGAGAGCTTCTGAGAGTTTCTGAGAGTGTCAGAGTGTTTCAGAGAGTTTCAGAGAATGTCAGAAAGTGTCAGAGAGTTTCAGAGCGTGCTAGAGTGTTTTGGAGAGTGTCCGGGAGTGTCAGAGAGTGTCAGAGAGTTTCAGATAGAGTCAGACAGTGTCTGAGATTGTCAAATAGTGTCAAAGAGTTTCAGAGCGTGTCAGAGAGTTTCAGAGACTTTCTGATAGTGTCAGAGAGTGCCTGAGAGTTTCTGTCAGTTTCTGAGTGTGTCGGAGAGACTCAGAGATTGTCAGAGAGTTTCAGAGAGTGTCAGAGAGTGTCAGAGAGTGTTGAAGAGTTTCAGAGAGTATCAGAGAGCATCACAGAGCGTCAGAGAGAGTCAGAGAGTGTCAGAGATATTCAGAGAGTGTCAGAAACTTTCAGAAAGTGCCAGATAGTGTCAGAGAGTTTCCGAAAGTGTCAGAGAGTGTCAGAGATTGTCTGAGAGTGTCAGAGAGTGTCAGAGAGTTTCAGAAAGTGTCACAGAGTGTCAGAGACTGTCTGAGAGTTTCAGAGAGCTTCTGAGAGTTTTAGAGATTGTCAGAGAGTTTCAGAGAGTTTCAGAGAGTGTCAGAAAGTTTCAGAGAGTGCCAGAGAGTTTCAGAGAGTGTCAGAGAGTGTCAGAGAGTGCCAGAGAGTGTCTGAGAGATTCAGAGAGTGTCAGAGAGTTTCAGAGAGCTTCTGAGAGTTTTTGAGAGTGTCAGAGAGTGTTAGAGAGTTTTGGAGAGTTTCAGAGAGTGTCAGAGAGTGTCAGAGAGTTTCAGAGAGTTTCAGAGAGTGTCAGAGAATTTCAGAGAGTGTCAGAGAGTTTCAGAGAGTTTCAAAGAGTGTCCGAGAGTTTCAGAGACTTTCTGAGAGTGTCAGAGAGTGCCTGAGAGTTTCTGACAGTTTCTGAGTGTTTCGGAGAGTGTCAGAGAATGTCCGAGTGTTTCAGAGAGTGTCACTGAGTTTCAGAGAGCTTCAGAGAGAGATCTCAGAGAGTGTCAGGGAGTGTCAGAGCGTGTCAGGGAGTGTCAGAGTGAGTCAGAGAGTTTCAGATAGTGTCAGACAGTATCTGAGAGTGTCGGAGAGTGTCGAAGAGTTTCAGAGAATGTCAGAGCGTGTCAGAGAGTGTCAGAGAGTTTCAGAGAGTGTCACAGAGTGTCAGTGAGTGTCAGAGAGTTTCAGAGAGTGTCAGAGAGTGTCAGGGAGTGTCAGAGAGTTTCAGAGAGTGTCACAGAGTGTCAGAGAGTTTCAGAGAGTTTCAGAGAGTTTCTGAGATTTTCTGAGATTGTCAGAGAGTTTCAGAGAGTTTCAGAGAGCTTCAGAGTGTTTCAGAGTGTTTCAGAGAGTGTCGGAAAGTTTCAAGACAGTGTCTGAGTGTGTCGGAGAGACTCAGAGAATGTCAGAGATTTTCAGAGTGTGTCACAGAGTGTCAGAGAGTTTCAGAGATTTTCAGAGAGTTTCAGAGAGAGTCAGAAATTTTCAGAGAGTGTCACAGAGGGTCAGAGAGTTTCAGAGAGATTCAGAGAGTGTCAGGGAGTTTCAGAGTGGCAGAGAGTTTCAGAGAGTGTCAGAGAGTTTCAGAGAGTGTCAGACAGTATCTGAGAGTGCAGAGAGTGTCGAAGAGTTTCAGAGAGTGTCAGAGAGTGTCAGAGAGTATCACAGAGCGTCAGAGAGAGTCAGAGAGTGTCAGAGATATTCAGAGAGTGTCAGAAAGTTTCAGAAAGTGCCAGATAGTGTCAGAGAGTTTCCGAAAGTGTCAGAGAGTGTCTGAGAGTGTCTGAGAGAGTCAGAGAGTGTCAGAGAGATTCAGAAAGTGTCCGAGAGTGTCTGAGAGTGTCAGAGAGTTTCACAGAGTTTCAGAGAGTTTCAGAGAGTGTCAGAGAGTTTCAGAGAGTTTCAGAGAGTGTCAGAGTGTGCCAGAGACTGTCAGAGAGTGCCAGAGAGTGTTTGAGAGATTCAGAGAGTGTCAGATAGTTTCAGAGAGCTTCTGAGAGTTTCTGAGAGTGTCAGAGTGTTTCAGAGAGTTTCAGAGAGTGTCAGAAAATGTCAGAGAGTTTCAGAGCGTGCTAGAGTGTTTTGGAGAGTGTCCGGGAGTGTCAGAGAGTGTCAGAGAGTGTCAGAGATATTCAGAGAGTGTCAGAAACTTTCAGAAAGTGCCAGATAGTGTCAGAGAGTTTCCGAAAGTGTCAGAGAGTGTCAGAGATTGTCTGAGAGTGTCAGAGAGTGTCAGAGACTTTCAGAAAGTGTCACAGAGTGTCAGAGACTGTCTGAGAGTTTCAGAGAGCTTCTGAGAGGTTTAGTGATTGTCAGAGAGTTTCAGAGAGTTTCAGAGAGTGTCAGAAAGTTTCAGAGAGTGCCAGAGAGTGTCAGAGAGTGTCAGAGAGTGTCAGAGAGTGCCAGAGAGTGTCTGAGAGATTCAGAGAGTGTCAGAGAGTTTCAGAGAGCTTCTGAGAGTTTTTGAGAGTGTCAGAGAGTGTTAGAGAGTTTTGGAGAGTTTCAGAGAGTGTCAGAGAGTGTCAGAGAGTTTCAGAGAGTTTCAGAGAGTGTCAGAAAGTTTCAGAGATTTTCAGAGAGTGTCAGAGAATTTCAGAGAGTGTCAGAGAGTTTCAGAGAGTTTCAAAGAGTGTCCGAGAGTTTCAGAGACTTTCTGAGAGTGTCAGAGAGTGCCTGAGAGTTTCTGACAGTTTCTGAGTGTTTCGGAGAGTGTCAGAGAATGTCCGAGTGTTTCAGAGAGTGTCACTGAGTTTCAGAGAGCTTCAGAGAGAGATCTCAGAGAGTGTCAGGGGGTGTCAGAGCGTGTCAGGGAGTGTCAGAGTGAGTCAGAGAGTTTCAGATAGTGTCAGACAGTATCTGAGAGTGTCAGAGAGTGTCGAAGAGTTTCAGAGAATGTCAGAGAGTGTCAGAGAGTTTCAGAGAGTGTCACAGAGTGTCAGTGAGTGTCAGAGAGTTTCAGAGAGTGTCAGAGAGTGTCAGGGAGTGTCAGAGAGTTTCAGAGAGTGTCACAGAGTGTCAGTGAGTGTCAGAGAGTTTCAGAGAGTGTCAGATAGTGACAGTGAGTGTCGGAGAGTATCAGAGATTGGCAGCGAGAGTCAGAGAGTGTCAGCGAGTGTCAGAGACTGTCAGAGTGTTTCAGAGAGTGTCACAGAGTGTCAGTGAGTGTCAGAGAGTTTCAGAGATTGTCAGAAAGTGTCAGTGATTGTCAGAGAGTATCAGAGAGTGTCAGCGAGAGTCAGAGAGAGTCAGCGAGTGTCAGAGAGTGTCGGAGAGTTTCAGAGAGTTTCTGAGTTTGTCGGAGAGTGTCAGAGAGTGTCAGAGAGTTTCTGAGAGTTTCTGAGATTGTCAGAGAGTTTCAGAGAGTTTCAGAGAGTGTCAGAGAGTTTCAAAGAGTGTCTGAGAATTTCAGAGTCTGTCAGAGAGTTTCTGAGACTTTCTGAGTTTGTCAGAGAGTGTCAGAGATTGTCAGAGAATTTCAGAGAGTGTCGCAGAGTGTCAGAGAGTGTCAGAGTTTCAGAGAGTTCCTGAGTGTTTCTGAGAGTGTCAGAGAGTTTCAGAAAGTTTCAGAAAGCTTCCGAGAGTTTCAGAGAGTGTCAGATATTTTCAGAGAGTGTCAGAGAGTTTCAGAGAGTGTCACAGAGTGTCAGAGTGCTTCAGAGAGATTCAAAGAGTGTCAGAGATTGTCACAGAGTGTCAGATAGTTTCAGAGAGTGTCCGAGAGATTCAGAAAGTGTCAGATAGGGTCAGAGAGTTTCAGAAAGTGTCAGAGAGTGTCAGAGAGATCTGAGAGTGTCAGGGATAGTCAGTGAGTTTCAGACAGTGTCAGAGAGTGTCAGAGAGTTTCAGAGAGTGTCAGAGAGTGTCAGAGAGTTTCAGAGAGTTTCAGAGAGTTTCTGAGTGTTTCTGAGAGAGTCAGAGAGTTTCAGACAGTGTCAGAAAGTTTCAGAGAGTGTCAGAGAGTTTCAGAGAGTGTCACAGAGTGTCAGAGTGCTTCAGAGAGATTCAGAGAGTGTCAGAGATTGTCACAGAGTGTCAGACATTTTCAGAGAGTTTCAGTGAATGTCAGAGAGTTTCAGAGAGAGTCAGACAGTGTCTGAGAGTGTCAAAGAGTGTCACAGAGTTTCAGAGAGTGTCAGAGAGTTTCAGCGTGTGTCAGAGAGTTTCAGAGACTTTCTGAGAGTGTCAGAGAGTTCCAGAGAGTTTCTGAGAGTTTCTGAGTATGTCGGAGTGTGTCTGACAGAGTCAGAGAGTATCTGAGAGTGTCACAGAGTGTCAGAGAGTGTCAGAGATTTTCAGAGAGTTTCAGAGATGTTCAGAGAGTGTCAGAGATTGTCAGAAAGTTCCAGAGAGAGTCAGAGAGTGTCAGGGAGTTTCAGAGAGATTCAGAGAGTGTCAGAGCGTTTCAGAGAGATTCAGAGAGTGTCAGAGTTTGTCACAGAGTGTCACAGAGTTGCAGAGTGTGTCAGAGAGTGTCCGAGAGTTTCAGAAAGAGTCAAATAGTGTCAGAGAGTTTCAGAAAGTGTCAGAGAGTGTCAGAGAGTGTCTGAGAGTGTCAGAGAGTGTCGGAGTGTTTCAGAGAGTGTCACAGAGTTTCAGAGAGTGTCAGAGATCTTCAGAGAGTGTCAGAGAGTGCCAGAAAGTTTCAGAGAGTGTCAGAGTGTCGGAGAGTTTCAGAGAGATTCAGAGAGTGTCCGAGAGATTCAGAAAGTGTCAGATAGTGTCAGAGAGTTTCAGAGATTTTCGGCCGATTTTGAGAGTTTTGAAGTCTGATTGATTCAGTTTGGGATTTTCGGCCGATTTTGAGAGTTTTGAAGTCTGATTGATTCAGTTTGGGATTTTCGGCCGATTTTGAGAGTTTTGAAGTCTGATTGATTCAGTTTGGGATTTTCGGCCGATTTTGAGATTTTTGAAATCTGATTGATTCAGTTTGGGATTTTCGGCCGATTTTGAGAGTTTTGAAGTCTGATTGATTCAGTTTGGGATTTTCGGCCGATTTTGAGAGTTTTGAAGTCTGATTGATTCAGTTTGAGATTTTCGGCCGATTTTGAGAGTTTTGAAGTCTGATTGATTCAGTTTGGGATTTTCGGCCGATTTTGAGAGTTTTGAAGTCTGATTGATTCAGTTTGGGATTTTCGGCCGATTTTGAGAGTTTTGAAGTCTGATTGATTCAGTTTGGGATTTTCGGCCGATTTTGAGAGTTTTGAAGTCTGATTGATTCAGTTTGGGATTTTCGGCCGATTTTGAGATTTTTGAAGTCTGATTGATTCAGTTTGGGATTTTCGGCCGATTTTGAGATTTTTGAAGTCTGATTGATTCAGTTTGGGATTTTCGGCCGATTTTGAGAGTTTTGAAGTCTGATTGATTCAGTTTGGGATTTTCGGCCGATTTTGAGAGTTTTGAAGTCTGATTGATTCAGTTTGGGATTTTCGGCCGATTTTGAGAGTTTTGAAGTCTGATTGATTCAGTTTGGGATTTTCGGCCGATTTTGAGAGTTTTGAAGTCTGATTGATTCAGTTTGGGATTTTCGGCCGATTTTGAGAGTTTTGAAGTCTGATTGATTCAGTTTGGGATTTTCGGCCGATTTTGAGAGTTTTGAAGTCTGATTGATTCAGTTTGGGATTTTCGGCCGATTTTGAGAGTTTTGAAGTCTGATTGATTCAGTTTGGGATTTTCGGCCGATTTTGAGAGTTTTGAAGTCTGATTGATTCAGTTTGGGATTTTCGGCCGATTTTGAGAGTTTTGAAGTCTGATTGATTCAGTTTGGGATTTTCGGCCGATTTTGAGAGTTTTGAAGTCTGATTGATTCAGTTTGGGATTTTCGGCCGATTTTGAGAGTTTTGAAGTCTGATTGATTCAGTTTGGGATTTTCGGCCGATTTTGAGAGTTTTGAAGTCTGATTGATTCAGTTTGGGATTTTCGGCCGATTTTGAGAGTTTTGAAGTCTGATTGATTCAGTTTGGGATTTTCGGCCGATTTTGAGAGTTTTGAAGTCTGATTGATTCAGTTTGGGATTTTCGGCCGATTTTGAGAGTTTTGAAGTCTGATTGATTCAGTTTGGGATTTTCGGCCGATTTTGAGAGTTTTGAAGTCTGATTGATTCAGTTTGGGATTTTCGGCCGATTTTGAGAGTTTTGAAGTCTGATTGATTCAGTTTGGGATTTTCGGCCGATTTTGAGAGTTTTGAAGTCTGATTGATTCAGTTTGGGATTTTCGGCCGATTTTGAGAGTTTTGAAGTCTGATTGATTCAGTTTGGGATTTTCGGCCGATTTTGAGAGTTTTGAAGTCTGATTGATTCAGTTTGGGATTTTCGGCCGATTTTGAGAGTTTTGAAGTCTGATTGATTCAGTTTGGGATTTTCGGCCGATTTTGAGAGTTTTGAAGTCTGATTGATTCAGTTTGGGATTTTCGGCCGATTTTGAGAGTTTTGAAGTCTGATTGATTCAGTTTGGGATTTTCGGCCGATTTTGAGAGTTTTGAAGTCTGATTGATTCAGTTTGGGATTTTCGGCCGATTTTGAGAGTTTTGAAGTCTGATTGATTCAGTTTGGGATTTTCGGCCGATTTTGAGAGTTTTGAAGTCTGATTGATTCAGTTTGGGATTTTCGGCCGATTTTGAGAGTTTTGAAGTCTGATTGATTCAGTTTGGGATTTTCGGCCGATTTTGAGAGTTTTGAAGTCTGATTGATTCAGTTTGGGATTTTCGGCCGATTTTGAGAGTTTTGAAGTCTGATTGATTCAGTTTGGGATTTTCGGCCGATTTTGAGAGTTTTGAAGTCTGATTGATTCAGTTTGGGATTTTCGGCCGATTTTGAGAGTTTTGAAGTCTGATTGATTCAGTTTGGGATTTTCGGCCGATTTTGAGAGTTTTGAAGTCTGATTGATTCAGTTTGGGATTTTCGGCCGATTTTGAGAGTTTTGAAGTCTGATTGATTCACTTTGGGATTTTCGGCCGATTTTGAGAGTTTTGAAGTCTGATTGATTCAGTTTGGGATTTTCGGATGATTTTGAGAGTTTTGAAGTCTGATTGATTCAGTTTGGGATTTTCGGATGATTTTGAGAGTTTTGAAGTCTGATTGATTCAGTTTGGGATTTTCGGCCGATTTTGAGAGTTTTGAAGTCTGATTGATTCAGTTTGGTATTTTCGGCCGATTTTGAGAGTTTTGAAGTCTGATTGATTCAGTTTGGGATTTTCGGCCGATTTTGAGAGTTTTGAAGTCTGATTGATTCAGTTTGGGATTTTCGGCCGATTTTGAGAGTTTTGAAGTCTGATTGATTCACTTTGGGATTTTCGGCCGATTTTGAGAGTTTTGAAGTCTGATTGATTCAGTTTGGGATTTTCGGCCGATTTTGAGAGTTTTGAAGTCTGATTGATTCAGTTTGGGATTTTCGGCCGATTTTGAGAGTTTTGAAGTCTGATTGATTCAGTTTGGGATTTTCGGCCGATTTTGAGAGTTTTGAAGTCTGATTGATTCAGTTTGGGATTTTCGGCCGATTTTGAGAGTTTTGAAGTCTGATTGATTCAGTTTGGGATTTTCGGCCGATTTTGAGAGTTTTGAAGTCTGATTGATTCACTTTGGGATTTTCGGCCGATTTTGAGAGTTTTGAAGTCTGATTGATTCAGTTTGGGATTTTCGGCCGATTTTGAGAGTTTTGAAGTCTGATTGATTCAGTTTGGGATTTTCGGCCGATTTTGAGAGTTTTGAAGTCTGATTGATTCAGTTTGGGATTTTCGGCCGATGTTGAGAGTTTTGAAGTCTGATTGATTCAGTTTGGGATTTTCGGCCGATTTTGAGAGTTTTGAAGTCTGATTGATTCAGTTTGGGATTTTCGGCCGATTTTGAGAGTTTTGAAGTCTGATTGATTCAGTTTGGGATTTTCGGCCGATTTTGAGAGTTTTGAAGTCTGATTGATTCAGTTTGGGATTTTCGGCCGATTTTGAGAGTTTTGAAGTCTGATTGATTCAGTTTGGGATTTTCGGCCGATTTTGAGAGTTTTGAAGTCTGATTGATTCAGTTTGGGATTTTCGGCCGATTTTGAGAGTTTTGAAGTCTGATTGATTCAGTTTGGGATTTTCGGCCGATTTTGAGAGTTTTGAAGTCTGATTGATTCAGTTTGGGATTTTCGGCCGATTTTGAGAGTTTTGAAGTCTGATTGATTCAGTTTGGGATTTTCGGCCGATTTTGAGAGTTTTGAAGTCTGATTGATTCAGTTTGGGATTTTCGGCCGATTTTGAGAGTTTTGAAGTCTGATTGATTCAGTTTGGGATTTTCGGCCGATTTTGAGAGTTTTGAAGTCTGATTGATTCAGTTTGGGATTTTCGGCCGATTTTGAGAGTTTTGAAGTCTGATTGATTCAGTTTGGGATTTTCGGCCGATTTTGAGAGTTTTGAAGTCTGATTGATTCAGTTTGGGATTTTCGGCCGATTTTGAGAGTTTTGAAGTCTGATTGATTCAGTTTGGGATTTTCGGCCGATTTTGAGAGTTTTGAAGTCTGATTGATTCAGTTTGGGATTTTCGGCCGATTTTGAGAGTTTTGAAGTCTGATTGATTCAGTTTGGGATTTTCGGCCGATTTTGAGAGTTTTGAAGTCTGATTGATTCAGTTTGGGATTTTCGGCCGATTTTGAGAGTTTTGAAGTCTGATTGATTCAGTTTGGGATTTTCGGCCGATTTTGAGAGTTTTGAAGTCTGATTGATTCAGTTTGGGATTTTCGGCCGAGTTTGAGAGTTTTGAAGTCTGATTGATTCACTTTGGGATTTTCGGCCGATTTTGAGAGTTTTGAAGTCTGATTGATTCAGTTTGGGATTTTCGGCCGATTTTGAGAGTTTTGAAGTCTGATTGATTCACTTTGGGATTTTCGGCCGATTTTGAGAGTTTTGAAGTCTGATTGATTCAGTTTGGGATTTTCGGCCGATTTTGAGAGTTTTGAAGTCTGATTGATTCACTTTGGGATTTTCGGCCGATTTTGAGAGTTTTGAAGTCTGATTGATTCAGTTTGGGATTTTCGGCCGATTTTGAGAGTTTTGAAGTCTGATTGATTCAGTTTGGGATTTTCGGCCGATTTTGAGAGTTTTGAAGTCTGATTGATTCAGTTTGGGATTTTCGGCCGATTTTGAGAGTTTTGAAGTCTGATTGATTCAGTTTGGGATTTTCGGCCGATTTTGAGAGTTTTGAAGTCTGATTGATTCAGTTTGGGATTTTCGGCCGATTTTGAGAGTTTTGAAGTCTGAATGATTCAGTTTGGGATTTTCGGCCGATTTTGAGAGTTTTGAAGTCTGATTGATTCAGTTTGGGATTTTCGGCCGATTTTGAGAGTTTTGAAGTCTGATTGATTCAGTTTGGGATTTTCGGCCGATTTTGAGAGTTTTGAAGTCTGATTGATTCAGTTTGGGATTTTCGGCCGATTTTGAGAGTTTTGAAGTCTGATTGATTCAGTTTGGGATTTTCGGCCGATTTTGAGAGTTTTGAAGTCTGATTGATTCAGTTTGGGATTTTCGGCCGATTTTGAGAGTTTTGAAGTCTGATTGATTCAGTTTGGGATTTTCGGCCGATTTTGAGAGTTTTGAAGTCTGATTGATTCAGTTTGGGATTTTCGGCCGATTTTGAGAGTTTTGAAGTCTGATTGATTCAGTTTGGGATTTTCGGCCGATTTTGAGAGTTTTGAAGTCTGATTGATTCAGTTTGGGATTTTCGGCCGATTTTGAGAGTTTTGAAGTCTGATTGATTCAGTTTGGGATTTTCGGCCGATTTTGAGAGTTTTGAAGTCTGATTGATTCACTTTGGGATTTTCGGCCGATTTTGAGAGTTTTGAAGTCTGATTGATTCAGTTTGGGATTTTCGGCCGATTTTGAGAGTTTTGAAGTCTGATTGATTCACTTTGGGATTTTCGGCCGATTTTGAGAGTTTTGAAGTCTGATTGATTCAGTTTGGGATTTTCGGCCGATTTTGAGAGTTTTGAAGTCTGATTGATTCACTTTGGGATTTTCGGCCGATTTTGAGAGTTTTGAAGTCTGATTGATTCAGTTTGGGATTTTCGGCCGATTTTGAGAGTTTTGAAGTCTGATTGATTCACTTTGGGATTTTCGGCCGATTTTGAGAGTTTTGAAGTCTGATTGATTCAGTTTGGGATTTTCGGATGATTTTGAGAGTTTTGAAGTCTGATTGATTCAGTTTGGGATTTTCGGATGATTTTGAGAGTTTTGAAGTCTGATTGCTTCAGTTTGGGATTTTCGGCCGATTTTGAGAGTTTTGAAGTCTGATTGATTCAGTTTGGGATTTTCGGCCGATTTTGAGAGTTTTGAAGTCTGATTGATTCAGTTTGGGATTTTCGGCCGATTTTGAGAGTTTTGAAGTCTGATTGATTCACTTTGGGATTTTCGGCCGATTTTGAGAGTTTTGAAGTCTGATTGATTCACTTTGGGATTTTCGGCCGATTTTGAGAGTTTTGAAGTCTGATTGATTCAGTTTGGGATTTTCGGCCGGTTTTGAGAGTTTTGAAGTCTGATTGATTCACTTTGGGATTTTCGGCCGATTTTGAGAGTTTTGAAGTCTGATTGATTCAGTTTGGGATTTTCGGCCGATTTTGAGAGTTTTGAAGTCTGATTGATTCAGTTTGGGATTTTCGGCCGATTTTGAGAGTTTTGAAGTCTGATTGATTCAGTTTGGGATTTTCGGCCGATTTTGAGAGTTTTGAAGTCTGATTGATTCACTTTGGGATTTTCGGCCGATTTTGAGAGTTTTGAAGTCTGATTGATTCAGTTTGGGATTTTCGGCCGATTTTGAGAGTTTTGAAGTCTGATTGATTCAGTTTGGGATTTTCGGCCGATTTTGAGAGTTTTGAAGTCTGATTGATTCAGTTTGGGATTTTCGGCCGATTTTGAGAGTTTTGAAGTCTGATTGATTCACTTTGGGATTTTCGGCCGATTTTGAGAGTTTTGAAGTCTGATTGATTCAGTTTGGGATTTTCGGCCGATTTTGAGAGTTTTGAAGTCTGATTGATTCAGTTTGGGATTTTCGGCCGATTTTGAGAGTTTTGAAGTCTGATTGATTCAGTTTGGGATTTTCGGCCGATGTTGAGAGTTTTGAAGTCTGATTGATTCAGTTTGGGATTTTCGGCCGATTTTGAGAGTTTTGAAGTCTGATTGATTCAGTTTGGGATTTTCGGCCGATTTTGAGAGTTTTGAAGTCTGATTGATTCAGTTTGGGATTTTGGGCCGATTTTGAGAGTTTTGAAGTCTGATTGATTCAGTTTGGGATTTTCGGCCGATTTTGAGAGTTTTGAAGTCTGATTGATTCAGTTTGGGATTTTCGGCCGATTTTGAGAGTTTTGAAGTCTGATTGATTCAGTTTGGGATTTTCGGCCGATTTTGAGAGTTTTGAAGTCTGATTGATTCAGTTTGGGATTTTCGGCCGATTTTGAGAGTTTTGAAGTCTGATTGATTCAGTTTGGGATTTTCGGCCGATTTTGAGAGTTTTGAAGTCTGATTGATTCAGTTTGGGATTTTCGGCCGATTTTGAGAGTTTTGAAGTCTGATTGATTCAGTTTGGGATTTTCGGCCGATTTTGAGAGTTTTGAAGTCTGATTGATTCAGTTTGGGATTTTCGGCCGATTTTGAGAGTTTTGAAGTCTGATTGATTCAGTTTGGGATTTTCGGCCGATTTTGAGAGTTTTGAAGTCTGATTGATTCAGTTTGGGATTTTCGGCCGATTTTGAGAGTTTTGAAGTCTGATTGATTCAGTTTGGGATTTTCGGCCGATTTTGAGAGTTTTGAAGTCTGATTGATTCACTTTGGGATTTTCGGCCGATTTTGAGAGTTTTGAAGTCTGATTGATTCAGTTTGGGATTTTCGGCCGATTTTGAGAGTTTTGAAGTCTGATTGATTCAGTTTGGGATTTTCGGCCGATTTTGAGAGTTTTGAAGTCTGATTGATTCAGTTTGGGATTTTCGGCCGATTTTGAGAGTTTTGAAGTCTGATTGATTCAGTTTGGGATTTTCGGCCGATTTTGAGAGTTTTGAAGTCTGATTGATTCAGTTTGGGATTTTCGGCCGATTTTGAGAGTTTTGAAGTCTGATTGATTCAGTTTGGGATTTTCGGCCGATTTTGAGAGTTTTGAAGTCTGATTGATTCAGTTTGGGATTTTCGGCCGATTTTGAGAGTTTTGAAGTCTGATTGATTCACTTTGGGATTTTCGGCCGATTTTGAGAGTTTTGAAGTCTGATTGATTCAGTTTGGGATTTTCGGCCGATTTTGAGAGTTTTGAAGTCTGATTGATTCAGTTTGGGATTTTCGGCCGATTTTGAGAGTTTTGAAGTCTGATTGATTCAGTTTGGGATTTTCGGCCGATTTTGAGAGTTTTGAAGTCTGATTGATTCACTTTGGGATTTTCGGCCGATTTTGAGAGTTTTGAAGTCTGATTGATTCAGTTTGGGATTTTCGGCCGATTTTGAGAGTTTTGAAGTCTGATTGATTCAGTTTGGGATTTTCGGCCGATTTTGAGAGTTTTGAAGTCTGATTGATTCAGTTTGGGATTTTCGGCCGATGTTGAGAGTTTTGAAGTCTGATTGATTCAGTTTGGGATTTTCGGCCGATTTTGAGAGTTTTGAAGTCTGATTGATTCAGTTTGGGATTTTCGGCCGATTTTGAGAGTTTTGAAGTCTGATTGATTCAGTTTGGGATTTTGGGCCGATTTTGAGAGTTTTGAAGTCTGATTGATTCAGTTTGGGATTTTCGGCCGATTTTGAGAGTTTTGAAGTCTGATTGATTCAGTTTGGGATTTTCGGCCGATTTTGAGAGTTTTGAAGTCTGATTGATTCAGTTTGGGATTTTCGGCCGATTTTGAGAGTTTTGAAGTCTGATTGATTCAGTTTGGGATTTTCGGCCGATTTTGAGAGTTTTGAAGTCTGATTGATTCAGTTTGGGATTTTCGGCCGATTTTGAGAGTTTTGAAGTCTGATTGATTCAGTTTGGGATTTTCGGCCGATTTTGAGAGTTTTGAAGTCTGATTGATTCAGTTTGGGATTTTCGGCCGATTTTGAGAGTTTTGAAGTCTGATTGATTCAGTTTGGGATTTTCGGCCGATTTTGAGAGTTTTGAAGTCTGATTGATTCAGTTTGGGATTTTCGGCCGATTTTGAGAGTTTTGAAGTCTGATTGATTCAGTTTGGGATTTTCGGCCGATTTTGAGAGTTTTGAAGTCTGATTGATTCAGTTTGGGATTTTCGGCCGATTTTGAGAGTTTTGAAGTCTGATTGATTCAGTTTGGGATTTTCGGCCGATTTTGAGAGTTTTGAAGTCTGATTGATTCAGTTTGGGATTTTCGGCCGATTTTGAGAGTTTTGAAGTCTGATTGATTCAGTTTGGGATTTTCGGCCGAGTTTGAGAGTTTTGAAGTCTGATTGATTCACTTTGGGATTTTCGGCCGATTTTGAGAGTTTTGAAGTCTGATTGATTCAGTTTGGGATTTTCGGCCGATTTTGAGAGTTTTGAAGTCTGATTGATTCACTTTGGGATTTTCGGCCGATTTTGAGAGTTTTGAAGTCTGATTGATTCAGTTTGGGATTTTCGGCCGATTTTGAGAGTTTTGAAGTCTGATTGATTCACTTTGGGATTTTCGGCCGATTTTGAGAGTTTTGAAGTCTGATTGATTCAGTTTGGGATTTTCGGCCGATTTTGAGAGTTTTGAAGTCTGATTGATTCAGTTTGGGATTTTCGGCCGATTTTGAGAGTTTTGAAGTCTGATTGATTCAGTTTGGGATTTTCGGCCGATTTTGAGAGTTTTGAAGTCTGATTGATTCAGTTTGGGATTTTCGGCCGATTTTGAGAGTTTTGAAGTCTGATTGATTCAGTTTGGGATTTTCGGCCGATTTTGAGAGTTTTGAAGTCTGATTGATTCAGTTTGGGATTTTCGGCCGATTTTGAGAGTTTTGAAGTCTGATTGATTCAGTTTGGGATTTTCGGCCGATTTTGAGAGTTTTGAAGTCTGATTGATTCAGTTTGGGATTTTCGGCCGATTTTGAGAGTTTTGAAGTCTGATTGATTCAGTTTGGGATTTTCGGCCGATTTTGAGAGTTTTGAAGTCTGATTGATTCAGTTTGGGATTTTCGGCCGATTTTGAGAGTTTTGAAGTCTGATTGATTCAGTTTGGGATTTTCGGCCGATTTTGAGAGTTTTGAAGTCTGATTGATTCAGTTTGGGATTTTCGGCCGATTTTGAGAGTTTTGAAGTCTGATTGATTCAGTTTGGGATTTTCGGCCGATTTTGAGAGTTTT
Organism: Heterodontus francisci; assembly: GCF_036365525.1. Lineage (NCBI taxonomy): Eukaryota > Metazoa > Chordata > Chondrichthyes > Heterodontiformes > Heterodontidae > Heterodontus > Heterodontus francisci. The sequence goes on along the minus strand of NW_027141136.1, from coordinate 4,597 downwards.
GAAGTCTGATTGATTCAGTTTGGGATTTTCGGCCGATTTTGAGAGTTTTGAAGTCTGATTGATTCAGTTTGGGATTTTCGGCCGATTTTGAGAGTTTTGAAGTCTGATTGATTCAGTTTGGGATTTTCGGCCGATTTTGAGAGTTTTGAAGTCTGATTGATTCACTTTGGGATTTTCGGCCGATTTTGAGAGTTTTGAAGTCTGATTGATTCAGTTTGGGATTTTCGGCCGATTTTGAGAGTTTTGAAGTCTGATTGATTCACTTTGGGATTTTCGGCCGATTTTGAGAGTTTTGAAGTCTGATTGATTCAGTTTGGGATTTTCGGCCGATTTTGAGAGTTTTGAAGTCTGATTGATTCACTTTGGGATTTTCGGCCGATTTTGAGAGTTTTGAAGTCTGATTGATTCAGTTTGGGATTTTCGGCCGATTTTGAGAGTTTTGAAGTCTGATTGATTCACTTTGGGATTTTCGGCCGATTTTGAGAGTTTTGAAGTCTGATTGATTCAGTTTGGGATTTTCGGATGATTTTGAGAGTTTTGAAGTCTGATTGATTCAGTTTGGGATTTTCGGATGATTTTGAGAGTTTTGAAGTCTGATTGATTCAGTTTGGGATTTTCGGCCGATTTTGAGAGTTTTGAAGTCTGATTGATTCAGTTTGGGATTTTCGGCCGATTTTGAGAGTTTTGAAGTCTGATTGATTCAGTTTGGGATTTTCGGCCGATTTTGAGAGTGTTGAAGTCTGATTGATTCACTTTGGGATTTTCGGCCGATTTTGAGAGTTTTGAAGTCTGATTGATTCACTTTGGGATTTTCGGCCGATTTTGAGAGTTTTGAAGTCTGATTGATTCAGTTTGGGATTTTCGGCCGGTTTTGAGAGTTTTGAAGTCTGATTGATTCACTTTGGGATTTTCGGCCGATTTTGAGAGTTTTGAAGTCTGATTGATTCAGTTTGGGATTTTCGGCCGATTTTGAGAGTTTTGAAGTCTGATTGATTCAGTTTGGGATTTTCGGCCGATTTTGAGAGTTTTGAAGTCTGATTGATTCAGTTTGGGATTTTCGGCCGATTTTGAGAGTTTTGAAGTCTGATTGATTCAGTTTGGGATTTTCGGCCGATTTTGAGAGTTTTGAAGTCTGATTGATTCAGTTTGGGATTTTCGGCCGATTTTGAGAGTTTTGAAGTCTGATTGATTCAGTTTGGGATTTTCGGCCGATTTTGAGAGTTTTGAAGTCTGATTGATTCAGTTTGGGATTTTCGGCCGATTTTGAGAGTTTTGAAGTCTGATTGATTCACTTTGGGATTTTCGGCCGATTTTGAGAGTTTTGAAGTCTGATTGATTCAGTTTGGGATTTTCGGCCGATTTTGAGAGTTTTGAAGTCTGATTGATTCAGTTTGGGATTTTCGGCCGATTTTGAGAGTTTTGAAGTCTGATTGATTCAGTTTGGGATTTTCGGCCGATGTTGAGAGTTTTGAAGTCTGATTGATTCAGTTTGGGATTTTCGGCCGATTTTGAGAGTTTTGAAGTCTGATTGATTCAGTTTGGGATTTTCGGCCGATTTTGAGAGTTTTGAAGTCTGATTGATTCAGTTTGGGATTTTCGGCCGATTTTGAGAGTTTTGAAGTCTGATTGATTCAGTTTGGGATTTTCGGCCGATTTTGAGAGTTTTGAAGTCTGATTGATTCAGTTTGGGATTTTCGGCCGATTTTGAGAGTTTTGAAGTCTGATTGATTCAGTTTGGGATTTTCGGCCGATTTTGAGAGTTTTGAAGTCTGATTGATTCAGTTTGGGATTTTCGGCCGATTTTGAGAGTTTTGAAGTCTGATTGATTCAGTTTGGGATTTTCGGCCGATTTTGAGAGTTTTGAAGTCTGATTGATTCAGTTTGGGATTTTCGGCCGATTTTGAGAGTTTTGAAGTCTGATTGATTCAGTTTGGGATTTTCGGCCGATTTTGAGAGTTTTGAAGTCTGATTGATTCAGTTTGGGATTTTCGGCCGATTTTGAGAGTTTTGAAGTCTGATTGATTCACTTTGGGATTTTCGGCCGATTTTGAGAGTTTTGAAGTCTGATTGATTCAGTTTGGGATTTTCGGCCGATTTTGAGAGTTTTGAAGTCTGATTGATTCACTTTGGGATTTTCGGCCGATTTTGAGAGTTTTGAAGTCTGATTGATTCAGTTTGGGATTTTCGGCCGATTTTGAGAGTTTTGAAGTCTGATTGATTCACTTTGGGATTTTCGGCCGATTTTGAGAGTTTTGAAGTCTGATTGATTCAGTTTGGGATTTTCGGCCGATTTTGAGAGTTTTGAAGTCTGATTGATTCACTTTGGGATTTTCGGCCGATTTTGAGAGTTTTGAAGTCTGATTGATTCAGTTTGGGATTTTCGGCCGATTTTGAGAGTTTTGAAGTCTGATTGATTCACTTTGGGATTTTCGGCCGATTTTGAGAGTTTTGAAGTCTGATTGATTCAGTTTGGGATTTTCGGATGATTTTGAGAGTTTTGAAGTCTGATTGATTCAGTTTGGGATTTTCGGCCGATTTTGAGAGTTTTGAAGTCTGATTGATTCAGTTTGGGATTTTCGGCCGATTTTGAGAGTTTTGAAGTCTGATTGATTCAGTTTGGGATTTTCGGCCGATTTTGAGAGTTTTGAAGTCTGATTGATTCAGTTTGGGATTTTCGGCCGATTTTGAGAGTTTTGAAGTCTGATTGATTCAGTTTGGGATTTTCGGCCGATTTTGAGAGTTTTGAAGTCTGATTGATTCAGTTTGGGATTTTCGGCCGATTTTGAGAGTTTTGAAGTCTGATTGATTCACTTTGGGATTTTCGGCCGATTTTGAGAGTTTTGAAGTCTGATTGATTCAGTTTGGGATTTTCGGCCGATTTTGAGAGTTTTGAAGTCTGATTGATTCACTTTGGGATTTTCGGCCGATTTTGAGAGTTTTGAAGTCTGATTGATTCAGTTTGGGATTTTCGGCCGATTTTGAGAGTTTTGAAGTCTGATTGATTCACTTTGGGATTTTCGGCCGATTTTGAGAGTTTTGAAGTCTGATTGATTCAGTTTGGGATTTTCGGCCGATTTTGAGAGTTTTGAAGTCTGATTGATTCACTTTGGGATTTTCGGCCGATTTTGAGAGTTTTGAAGTCTGATTGATTCAGTTTGGGATTTTCGGCCGATTTTGAGAGTTTTGAAGTCTGATTGATTCACTTTGGGATTTTCGGCCGATTTTGAGAGTTTTGAAGTCTGATTGATTCAGTTTGGGATTTTCGGATGATTTTGAGAGTTTTGAAGTCTGATTGATTCAGTTTGGGATTTTCGGCCTGATTTTGAGAGTTTTGAAGTCTGATTGATTCAGTTTGGGATTTTCGGCCGATTTTGAGAGTTTTGAAGTCTGATTGATTCAGTTTGGGATTTTCGGCCGATTTTGAGAGTTTTGAAGTCTGATTGATTCAGTTTGGGATTTTCGGCCGATTTTGAGAGTTTTGAAGTCTGATTGATTCAGTTTGGGATTTTCGGCCGATTTTGAGAGTTTTGAAGTCTGATTGATTCAGTTTGGGATTTTCGGCCGATTTTGAGAGTTTTGAAGTCTGATTGATTCAGTTTGGGATTTTCGGCCGAGTTTGAGAGTTTTGAAGTCTGATTGATTCACTTTGGGATTTTCGGCCGATTTTGAGAGTTTTGAAGTCTGATTGATTCAGTTTGGGATTTTCGGCCGATTTTGAGAGTTTTGAAGTCTGATTGATTCACTTTGGGATTTTCGGCCGATTTTGAGAGTTTTGAAGTCTGATTGATTCAGTTTGGGATTTTCGGCCGATTTTGAGAGTTTTGAAGTCTGATTGATTCAGTTTGGGATTTTCGGCCGATTTTGAGAGTTTTGAAGTCTGATTGATTCAGTTTGGGATTTTCGGCCGATTTTGAGAGTTTTGAAGTCTGATTGATTCAGTTTGGGATTTTCGGCCGATTTTGAGAGTTTTGAAGTCTGATTGATTCAGTTTGGGATTTTCGGCCGATTTTGAGAGTTTTGAAGTCTGATTGATTCAGTTTGGGATTTTCGGCCGATTTTGAGAGTTTTGAAGTCTGATTGATTCAGTTTGGGATTTTCGGCCGATTTTGAGAGTTTTGAAGTCTGATTGATTCAGTTTGGGATTTTCGGCCGATTTTGAGAGTTTTGAAGTCTGATTGATTCAGTTTGGGATTTTCGGCCGATTTTGAGAGTTTTGAAGTCTGATTGATTCAGTTTGGGATTTTCGGCCGATTTTGAGAGTTTTGAAGTCTGATTGATTCAGTTTGGGATTTTCGGCCGATTTTGAGAGTTTTGAAGTCTGATTGATTCAGTTTGGGATTTTCGGCCGATTTTGAGAGTTTTGAAGTCTGATTGATTCAGTTTGGGATTTTCGGCCGATTTTGAGAGTTTTGAAGTCTGATTGATTCAGTTTGGGATTTTCGGCCGATTTTGAGAGTTTTGAAGTCTGATTGATTCAGTTTGGGATTTTCGGCCGATTTTGAGAGTTTTGAAGTCTGATTGATTCAGTTTGGGATTTTCGGCCGATTTTGAGAGTTTTGAAGTCTGATTGATTCAGTTTGGGATTTTCGGCCGATTT
>NW_027141135.1:0-66268 GCF_036365525.1 Heterodontus francisci | reverse complement strand
TGGGATTTTCGGCCGATTTTGAGAGTTTTGAAGTCTGATTGATTCAGTTTGGGATTTTCGGCCGATTTTGAGAGTTTTGAAGTCTGATTGATTCAGTTTGGGATTTTCGGCCGATTTTGAGAGTTTTGAAGTCTGATTGATTCAGTTTGGGATTTTCGGCCGATTTTGAGAGTTTTGAAGTCTGATTGATTCAGTTTGGGATTTTCGGCCGATTTTGAGAGTTTTGAAGTCTGATTGATTCAGTTTGGGATTTTCGGCCGATTTTGAGAGTTTTGAAGTCTGATTGATTCAGTTTGGGATTTTCGGCCGATTTTGAGAGTTTTGAAGTCTGATTGATTCAGTTTGGGATTTTCGGCCGATTTTGAGAGTTTTGAAGTCTGATTGATTCAGTTTGGGATTTTCGGCCGATTTTGAGAGTTTTGAAGTCTGATTGATTCAGTTTGGGATTTTCGGCCGATTTTGAGAGTTTTGAAGTCTGATTGATTCAGTTTGGGATTTTCGGCCGATTTTGAGAGTTTTGAAGTCTGATTGATTCAGTTTGGGATTTTCGGCCGATTTGAGAGTTTTGAAGTCTGATTGATTCAGTTTGGGATTTTCGGCCGATTTTGAGAGTTTGAAGTCTGATTGATTCAGTTTGGGATTTTCGGCCGATTTTGAGAGTTTTGAAGTCTGATTGATTCAGTTTGGGATTTTCGGCCGATTTTGAGAGTTTTGAAGTCTGATTGATTCAGTTTGGGATTTTCGGCCGATTTTGAGAGTTTTGAAGTCTGATTGATTCAGTTTGGGATTTTCGGCCGATTTTGAGAGTTTTGAAGTCTGATTGATTCAGTTTGGGATTTTCGGCCGATTTTGAGAGTTTTGAAGTCTGATTGATTCAGTTTGGGATTTTCGGCCGATTTTGAGAGTTTTGAAGTCTGATTGATTCAGTTTGGGATTTTCGGCCGATTTTGAGAGTTTTGAAGTCTGATTGATTCAGTTTGGGATTTTCGGCCGATTTTGAGAGTTTTGAAGTCTGATTGATTCAGTTTGGGATTTTCGGCCGATTTTGAGAGTTTTGAAGTCTGATTGATTCAGTTTGGGATTTTCGGCCGATTTTGAGAGTTTTGAAGTCTGATTGATTCAGTTTGGGATTTTCGGCCGATTTTGAGAGTTTTGAAGTCTGATTGATTCAGTTTGGGATTTTCGGCCGATTTTGAGAGTTTTGAAGTCTGATTGATTCAGTTTGGGATTTTCGGCCGATTTTGAGAGTTTTGAAGTCTGATTGATTCAGTTTGGGATTTTCGGCCGATTTTGAGAGTTTTGAAGTCTGATTGATTCAGTTTGGGATTTTCGGCCGATTTTGAGAGTTTTGAAGTCTGATTGATTCAGTTTGGGATTTTCGGCCGATTTTGAGAGTTTTGAAGTCTGATTGATTCAGTTTGGGATTTTCGGCCGATTTTGAGAGTTTTGAAGTCTGATTGATTCAGTTGGGATTTTCGGCCGATTTTGAGAGTTTTGAAGTCTGATTGATTCAGTTTGGATTTTCGGCCGATTTTGAGAGTTTTGAAGTCTGATTGATTCAGTTTGGGATTTTCGGCCGATTTTGAGAGTTTTGAAGTCTGATTGATTCAGTTTGGGATTTTCGGCCGATTTTGAGAGTTTTGAAGTCTGATTGATTCAGTTTGGGATTTTCGGCCGATTTTGAGAGTTTTGAAGTCTGATTGATTCAGTTTGGGATTTTCGGCCGATTTTGAGAGTTTTGAAGTCTGATTGATTCAGTTTGGGATTTTCGGCCGATTTTGAGAGTTTTGAAGTCTGATTGATTCAGTTTGGGATTTTCGGCCGATTTGAGAGTTTTGAAGTCTGATTGATTCAGTTTGGGATTTTCGGCCGATTTTGAGAGTTTTGAAGTCTGATTGATTCAGTTTGGGATTTTCGGCCGATTTTGAGAGTTTTGAAGTCTGATTGATTCAGTTTGGGATTTTCGGCCGATTTTGAGAGTTTTGAAGTCTGATTGATTCAGTTTGGGATTTTCGGCCGATTTTGAGAGTTTTGAAGTCTGATTGATTCAGTTTGGGATTTTCGGCCGATTTTGAGAGTTTTGAAGTCTGATTGATTCAGTTTGGGATTTTCGGCCGATTTTGAGAGTTTTGAAGTCTGATTGATTCAGTTTGGGATTTTCGGCCGATTTTGAGAGTTTTGAAGTCTGATTGATTCAGTTTGGGATTTTCGGCCGATTTTGAGAGTTTTGAAGTCTGATTGATTCAGTTTGGGATTTTCGGCCGATTTTGAGAGTTTTGAAGTCTGATTGATTCAGTTTGGGATTTTCGGCCGATTTTGAGAGTTTTGAAGTCTGATTGATTCAGTTTGGGATTTTCGGCCGATTTTGAGAGTTTTGAAGTCTGATTGATTCAGTTTGGGATTTTCGGCCGATTTTGAGAGTTTTGAAGTCTGATTGATTCAGTTTGGGATTTTCGGCCGATTTTGAGAGTTTTGAAGTCTGATTGATTCAGTTTGGGATTTTCGGCCGATTTTGAGAGTTTTGAAGTCTGATTGATTCAGTTTGGGATTTTCGGCCGATTTTGAGAGTTTTGAAGTCTGATTGATTCAGTTTGGGATTTTCGGCCGATTTTGAGAGTTTTGAAGTCTGATTGATTCAGTTTGGGATTTTCGGCCGATTTTGAGAGTTTTGAAGTCTGATTGATTCAGTTTGGGATTTTCGGCCGATTTTGAGAGTTTTGAAGTCTGATTGATTCAGTTTGGGATTTTCGGCCGATTTTGAGAGTTTTGAAGTCTGATTGATTCAGTTTGGGATTTTCGGCCGATTTTGAGAGTTTTGAAGTCTGATTGATTCAGTTTGGGATTTTCGGCCGATTTTGAGAGTTTTGAAGTCTGATTGATTCAGTTTGGGATTTTCGGCCGATTTTGAGAGTTTTGAAGTCTGATTGATTCAGTTTGGGATTTTCGGCCGATTTTGAGAGTTTTGAAGTCTGATTGATTCAGTTTGGGATTTTCGGCCGATTTTGAGAGTTTTGAAGTCTGATTGATTCAGTTTGGGATTTTCGGCCGATTTTGAGAGTTTTGAAGTCTGATTGATTCAGTTTGGGATTTTCGGCCGATTTTGAGAGTTTTGAAGTCTGATTGATTCAGTTTGGGATTTTCGGCCGATTTTGAGAGTTTTGAAGTCTGATTGATTCAGTTTGGGATTTTCGGCCGATTTTGAGAGTTTTGAAGTCTGATTGATTCAGTTTGGGATTTTCGGCCGATTTTGAGAGTTTTGAAGTCTGATTGATTCAGTTTGGGATTTTCGGCCGATTTTGAGAGTTTTGAAGTCTGATTGATTCAGTTTGGGATTTTCGGCCGATTTTGAGAGTTTTGAAGTCTGATTGATTCAGTTTGGGATTTTCGGCCGATTTTGAGAGTTTTGAAGTCTGATTGATTCAGTTTGGGATTTTCGGCCGATTTTGAGAGTTTTGAAGTCTGATTGATTCAGTTTGGGATTTTCGGCCGATTTTGAGAGTTTTGAAGTCTGATTGATTCAGTTTGGGATTTTCGGCCGATTTTGAGAGTTTTGAAGTCTGATTGATTCAGTTTGGGATTTTCGGCCGATTTTGAGAGTTTTGAAGTCTGATTGATTCAGTTTGGGATTTTCGGCCGATTTTGAGAGTTTTGAAGTCTGATTGATTCAGTTTGGGATTTTCGGCCGATTTTGAGAGTTTTGAAGTCTGATTGATTCAGTTTGGGATTTTCGGCCGATTTTGAGAGTTTTGAAGTCTGATTGATTCAGTTTGGGATTTTCGGCCGATTTTGAGAGTTTTGAAGTCTGATTGATTCAGTTTGGGATTTTCGGCCGATTTTGAGAGTTTTGAAGTCTGATTGATTCAGTTTGGGATTTTCGGCCGATTTTGAGAGTTTTGAAGTCTGATTGATTCAGTTTGGGATTTTCGGCCGATTTTGAGAGTTTTGAAGTCTGATTGATTCAGTTTGGGATTTTCGGCCGATTTTGAGAGTTTTGAAGTCTGATTGATTCAGTTTGGGATTTTCGGCCGATTTTGAGAGTTTTGAAGTCTGATTGATTCAGTTTGGGATTTTCGGCCGATTTTGAGAGTTTTGAAGTCTGATTGATTCAGTTTGGGATTTTCGGCCGATTTTGAGAGTTTTGAAGTCTGATTGATTCAGTTTGGGATTTTCGGCCGATTTTGAGAGTTTGAAGTCTGATTGATTCAGTTTGGGATTTTCGGCCGATTTTGAGAGTTTTGAAGTCTGATTGATTCAGTTTGGGATTTTCGGCCGATTTTGAGAGTTTTGAAGTCTGATTGATTCAGTTTGGGATTTTCGGCCGATTTTGAGAGTTTTGAAGTCTGATTGATTCAGTTTGGGATTTTCGGCCGATTTTGAGAGTTTTGAAGTCTGATTGATTCAGTTTGGATTTTCGGCCGATTTTGAGAGTTTTGAAGTCTGATTGATTCAGTTTGGGATTTTCGGCCGATTTTGAGAGTTTTGAAGTCTGATTGATTCAGTTTGGGATTTTCGGCCGATTTTGAGAGTTTTGAAGTCTGATTGATTCAGTTTGGGATTTTCGGCCGATTTTGAGAGTTTTGAAGTCTGATTGATTCAGTTTGGGATTTTCGGCCGATTTTGAGAGTTTTGAAGTCTGATTGATTCAGTTTGGGATTTTCGGCCGATTTTGAGAGTTTTGAAGTCTGATTGATTCAGTTTGGGATTTTCGGCCGATTTTGAGAGTTTTGAAGTCTGATTGATTCAGTTTGGGATTTTCGGCCGATTTTGAGAGTTTTGAAGTCTGATTGATTCAGTTTGGGATTTTCGGCCGATTTTGAGAGTTTTGAAGTCTGATTGATTCAGTTTGGGATTTCGGCCGATTTTGAGAGTTTTGAAGTCTGATTGATTCAGTTTGGGATTTTCGGCCGATTTTGAGAGTTTTGAAGTCTGATTGATTCAGTTTGGGATTTTCGGCCGATTTTGAGAGTTTTGAAGTCTGATTGATTCAGTTTGGGATTTTCGGCCGATTTTGAGAGTTTTGAAGTCTGATTGATTCAGTTTGGGATTTTCGGCCGATTTTGAGAGTTTTGAAGTCTGATTGATTCAGTTTGGGATTTTCGGCCGATTTTGAGAGTTTTGAAGTCTGATTGATTCAGTTTGGGATTTTCGGCCGATTTTGAGAGTTTTGAAGTCTGATTGATTCAGTTTGGGATTTTCGGCCGATTTTGAGAGTTTTGAAGTCTGATTGATTCAGTTTGGGATTTTCGGCCGATTTTGAGAGTTTTGAAGTCTGATTGATTCAGTTGGGATTTTCGGCCGATTTTGAGAGTTTTGAAGTCTGATTGATTCAGTTTGGGATTTTCGGCCGATTTTGAGAGTTTTGAAGTCTGATTGATTCAGTTTGGGATTTTCGGCCGATTTTGAGAGTTTTGAAGTCTGATTGATTCAGTTTGGGATTTTCGGCCGATTTTGAGAGTTTTGAAGTCTGATTGATTCAGTTTGGGATTTTCGGCCGATTTTGAGAGTTTTGAAGTCTGATTGATTCAGTTTGGGATTTTCGGCCGATTTTGAGAGTTTTGAAGTCTGATTGATTCAGTTTGGGATTTTCGGCCGATTTTGAGAGTTTTGAAGTCTGATTGATTCAGTTTGGGATTTTCGGCCGATTTTGAGAGTTTTGAAGTCTGATTGATTCAGTTTGGGATTTTCGGCCGATTTTGAGAGTTTTGAAGTCTGATTGATTCAGTTGGGATTTTCGGCCGATTTTGAGAGTTTTGAAGTCTGATTGATTCAGTTTGGGATTTTCGGCCGATTTTGAGAGTTTTGAAGTCTGATTGATTCAGTTTGGGATTTTCGGCCGATTTTGAGAGTTTTGAAGTCTGATTGATTCAGTTTGGGATTTTCGGCCGATTTTGAGAGTTTTGAAGTCTGATTGATTCAGTTTGGGATTTTCGGCCGATTTTGAGAGTTTTGAAGTCTGATTGATTCAGTTTGGGATTTTCGGCCGATTTTGAGAGTTTTGAAGTCTGATTGATTCAGTTTGGGATTTTCGGCCGATTTTGAGAGTTTTGAAGTCTGATTGATTCAGTTTGGGATTTTCGGCCGATTTTGAGAGTTTTGAAGTCTGATTGATTCAGTTTGGGATTTTCGGCCGATTTTGAGAGTTTTGAAGTCTGATTGATTCAGTTTGGGATTTTCGGCCGATTTTGAGAGTTTTGAAGTCTGATTGATTCAGTTTGGGATTTTCGGCCGATTTTGAGAGTTTTGAAGTCTGATTGATTCAGTTTGGGATTTTCGGCCGATTTTGAGAGTTTTGAAGTCTGATTGATTCAGTTTGGGATTTTCGGCCGATTTTGAGAGTTTTGAAGTCTGATTGATTCAGTTTGGGATTTTCGGCCGATTTTGAGAGTTTTGAAGTCTGATTGATTCAGTTTGGGATTTTCGGCCGATTTTGAGAGTTTTGAAGTCTGATTGATTCAGTTTGGGATTTTCGGCCGATTTTGAGAGTTTTGAAGTCTGATTGATTCAGTTTGGGATTTTCGGCCGATTTTGAGAGTTTTGAAGTCTGATTGATTCAGTTTGGGATTTTCGGCCGATTTTGAGAGTTTTGAAGTCTGATTGATTCAGTTTGGGATTTTCGGCCGATTTTGAGAGTTTTGAAGTCTGATTGATTCAGTTTGGGATTTTCGGCCGATTTTGAGAGTTTTGAAGTCTGATTGATTCAGTTTGGGATTTTCGGCCGATTTTGAGAGTTTTGAAGTCTGATTGATTCAGTTTGGGATTTTCGGCCGATTTTGAGAGTTTTGAAGTCTGATTGATTCAGTTTGGATTTTCGGCCGATTTTGAGAGTTTTGAAGTCTGATTGATTCAGTTTGGGATTTTCGGCCGATTTTGAGAGTTTTGAAGTCTGATTGATTCAGTTTGGGATTTTCGGCCGATTTTGAGAGTTTTGAAGTCTGATTGATTCAGTTTGGGATTTTCGGCCGATTTTGAGAGTTTTGAAGTCTGATTGATTCAGTTTGGGATTTTCGGCCGATTTTGAGAGTTTTGAAGTCTGATTGATTCAGTTTGGGATTTTCGGCCGATTTTGAGAGTTTTGAAGTCTGATTGATTCAGTTTGGGATTTTCGGCCGATTTTGAGAGTTTTGAAGTCTGATTGATTCAGTTTGGGATTTTCGGCCGATTTTGAGAGTTTTGAAGTCTGATTGATTCAGTTTGGGATTTTCGGCCGATTTTGAGAGTTTTGAAGTCTGATTGATTCAGTTTGGGATTTTCGGCCGATTTTGAGAGTTTTGAAGTCTGATTGATTCAGTTTGGGATTTTCGGCCGATTTTGAGAGTTTTGAAGTCTGATTGATTCAGTTTGGGATTTTCGGCCGATTTTGAGAGTTTTGAAGTCTGATTGATTCAGTTTGGGATTTTCGGCCGATTTTGAGAGTTTTGAAGTCTGATTGATTCAGTTTGGGATTTTCGGCCGATTTTGAGAGTTTTGAAGTCTGATTGATTCAGTTTGGGATTTTCGGCCGATTTTGAGAGTTTTGAAGTCTGATTGATTCAGTTTGGGATTTTCGGCCGATTTTGAGAGTTTTGAAGTCTGATTGATTCAGTTTGGGATTTTCGGCCGATTTTGAGAGTTTTGAAGTCTGATTGATTCAGTTTGGGATTTTCGGCCGATTTTGAGAGTTTTGAAGTCTGATTGATTCAGTTTGGGATTTTCGGCCGATTTTGAGAGTTTTGAAGTCTGATTGATTCAGTTTGGGATTTTCGGCCGATTTTGAGAGTTTTGAAGTCTGATTGATTCAGTTTGGGATTTTCGGCCGATTTTGAGAGTTTTGAAGTCTGATTGATTCAGTTTGGGATTTTCGGCCGATTTTGAGAGTTTTGAAGTCTGATTGATTCAGTTTGGGATTTTCGGCCGATTTTGAGAGTTTTGAAGTCTGATTGATTCAGTTTGGGATTTTCGGCCGATTTTGAGAGTTTTGAAGTCTGATTGATTCAGTTTGGGATTTTCGGCCGATTTTGAGAGTTTTGAAGTCTGATTGATTCAGTTTGGGATTTTCGGCCGATTTTGAGAGTTTTGAAGTCTGATTGATTCAGTTTGGGATTTTCGGCCGATTTTGAGAGTTTTGAAGTCTGATTGATTCAGTTGGGATTTTCGGCCGATTTTGAGAGTTTTGAAGTCTGATTGATTCAGTTTGGGATTTTCGGCCGATTTTGAGAGTTTTGAAGTCTGATTGATTCAGTTTGGGATTTTCGGCCGATTTTGAGAGTTTTGAAGTCTGATTGATTCAGTTTGGGATTTTCGGCCGATTTTGAGAGTTTTGAAGTCTGATTGATTCAGTTTGGGATTTTCGGCCGATTTTGAGAGTTTTGAAGTCTGATTGATTCAGTTTGGGATTTTCGGCCGATTTTGAGAGTTTTGAAGTCTGATTGATTCAGTTTGGGATTTTCGGCCGATTTTGAGAGTTTTGAAGTCTGATTGATTCAGTTTGGGATTTTCGGCCGATTTTGAGAGTTTTGAAGTCTGATTGATTCAGTTTGGGATTTTCGGCCGATTTTGAGAGTTTTGAAGTCTGATTGATTCAGTTTGGGATTTTCGGCCGATTTTGAGAGTTTTGAAGTCTGATTGATTCAGTTTGGGATTTTCGGCCGATTTTGAGAGTTTTGAAGTCTGATTGATTCAGTTTGGGATTTTCGGCCGATTTTGAGAGTTTTGAAGTCTGATTGATTCAGTTGGGATTTTCGGCCGATTTTGAGAGTTTTGAAGTCTGATTGATTCAGTTTGGGATTTTCGGCCGATTTTGAGAGTTTTGAAGTCTGATTGATTCAGTTTGGGATTTTCGGCCGATTTTGAGAGTTTTGAAGTCTGATTGATTCAGTTTGGGATTTTCGGCCGATTTTGAGAGTTTTGAAGTCTGATTGATTCAGTTTGGGATTTTCGGCCGATTTTGAGAGTTTTGAAGTCTGATTGATTCAGTTTGGGATTTTCGGCCGATTTTGAGAGTTTTGAAGTCTGATTGATTCAGTTTGGGATTTTCGGCCGATTTTGAGAGTTTTGAAGTCTGATTGATTCAGTTTGGGATTTTCGGCCGATTTTGAGAGTTTTGAAGTCTGATTGATTCAGTTTGGGATTTTCGGCCGATTTTGAGAGTTTTGAAGTCTGATTGATTCAGTTTGGGATTTTCGGCCGATTTTGAGAGTTTTGAAGTCTGATTGATTCAGTTTGGGATTTTCGGCCGATTTTGAGAGTTTTGAAGTCTGATTGATTCAGTTTGGGATTTTCGGCCGATTTTGAGAGTTTTGAAGTCTGATTGATTCAGTTTGGGATTTTCGGCCGATTTTGAGAGTTTTGAAGTCTGATTGATTCAGTTTGGGATTTTCGGCCGATTTTGAGAGTTTTGAAGTCTGATTGATTCAGTTTGGGATTTTCGGCCGATTTTGAGAGTTTTGAAGTCTGATTGATTCAGTTTGGGATTTTCGGCCGATTTTGAGAGTTTTGAAGTCTGATTGATTCAGTTTGGGATTTTCGGCCGATTTTGAGAGTTTTGAAGTCTGATTGATTCAGTTTGGGATTTTCGGCCGATTTTGAGAGTTTTGAAGTCTGATTGATTCAGTTTGGGATTTTCGGCCGATTTTGAGAGTTTTGAAGTCTGATTGATTCAGTTTGGGATTTTCGGCCGATTTTGAGAGTTTTGAAGTCTGATTGATTCAGTTTGGGATTTTCGGCCGATTTTGAGAGTTTTGAAGTCTGATTGATTCAGTTTGGGATTTTCGGCCGATTTGAGAGTTTTGAAGTCTGATTGATTCAGTTTGGGATTTTCGGCCGATTTTGAGAGTTTTGAAGTCTGATTGATTCAGTTTGGGATTTTCGGCCGATTTTGAGAGTTTTGAAGTCTGATTGATTCAGTTTGGGATTTTCGGCCGATTTTGAGAGTTTTGAAGTCTGATTGATTCAGTTTGGGATTTTCGGCCGATTTTGAGAGTTTTGAAGTCTGATTGATTCAGTTTGGGATTTTCGGCCGATTTTGAGAGTTTTGAAGTCTGATTGATTCAGTTTGGGATTTTCGGCCGATTTTGAGAGTTTTGAAGTCTGATTGATTCAGTTTGGGATTTTCGGCCGATTTTGAGAGTTTTGAAGTCTGATTGATTCAGTTTGGGATTTTCGGCCGATTTTGAGAGTTTTGAAGTCTGATTGATTCAGTTTGGGATTTTCGGCCGATTTTGAGAGTTTTGAAGTCTGATTGATTCAGTTTGGGATTTTCGGCCGATTTTGAGAGTTTTGAAGTCTGATTGATTCAGTTTGGGATTTTCGGCCGATTTTGAGAGTTTTGAAGTCTGATTGATTCAGTTTGGGATTTTCGGCCGATTTTGAGAGTTTTGAAGTCTGATTGATTCAGTTTGGGATTTTCGGCCGATTTTGAGAGTTTTGAAGTCTGATTGATTCAGTTTGGGATTTTCGGCCGATTTTGAGAGTTTTGAAGTCTGATTGATTCAGTTTGGGATTTTCGGCCGATTTTGAGAGTTTTGAAGTCTGATTGATTCAGTTTGGGATTTTCGGCCGATTTTGAGAGTTTTGAAGTCTGATTGATTCAGTTTGGGATTTTCGGCCGATTTTGAGAGTTTTGAAGTCTGATTGATTCAGTTTGGGATTTTCGGCCGATTTTGAGAGTTTTGAAGTCTGATTGATTCAGTTTGGGATTTTCGGCCGATTTTGAGAGTTTTGAAGTCTGATTGATTCAGTTTGGGATTTTCGGCCGATTTTGAGAGTTTTGAAGTCTGATTGATTCAGTTTGGGATTTTCGGCCGATTTTGAGAGTTTTGAAGTCTGATTGATTCAGTTTGGGATTTTCGGCCGATTTTGAGAGTTTTGAAGTCTGATTGATTCAGTTTGGGATTTTCGGCCGATTTTGAGAGTTTTGAAGTCTGATTGATTCAGTTTGGGATTTTCGGCCGATTTTGAGAGTTTTGAAGTCTGATTGATTCAGTTTGGGATTTTCGGCCGATTTTGAGAGTTTTGAAGTCTGATTGATTCAGTTTGGGATTTTCGGCCGATTTTGAGAGTTTTGAAGTCTGATTGATTCAGTTTGGGATTTTCGGCCGATTTTGAGAGTTTTGAAGTCTGATTGATTCAGTTTGGGATTTTCGGCCGATTTTGAGAGTTTTGAAGTCTGATTGATTCAGTTTGGGATTTTCGGCCGATTTTGAGAGTTTTGAAGTCTGATTGATTCAGTTTGGGATTTTCGGCCGATTTTGAGAGTTTTGAAGTCTGATTGATTCAGTTTGGGATTTTCGGCCGATTTTGAGAGTTTTGAAGTCTGATTGATTCAGTTTGGGATTTTCGGCCGATTTTGAGAGTTTTGAAGTCTGATTGATTCAGTTTGGGATTTTCGGCCGATTTTGAGAGTTTTGAAGTCTGATTGATTCAGTTTGGGATTTTCGGCCGATTTTGAGAGTTTTGAAGTCTGATTGATTCAGTTTGGGATTTTCGGCCGATTTTGAGAGTTTTGAAGTCTGATTGATTCAGTTTGGGATTTTCGGCCGATTTTGAGAGTTTTGAAGTCTGATTGATTCAGTTTGGGATTTTCGGCCGATTTTGAGAGTTTTGAAGTCTGATTGATTCAGTTTGGGATTTTCGGCCGATTTTGAGAGTTTTGAAGTCTGATTGATTCAGTTTGGGATTTTCGGCCGATTTTGAGAGTTTTGAAGTCTGATTGATTCAGTTTGGGATTTTCGGCCGATTTTGAGAGTTTTGAAGTCTGATTGATTCAGTTTGGGATTTTCGGCCGATTTTGAGAGTTTTGAAGTCTGATTGATTCAGTTTGGGATTTTCGGCCGATTTTGAGAGTTTTGAAGTCTGATTGATTCAGTTTGGGATTTTCGGCCGATTTTGAGAGTTTTGAAGTCTGATTGATTCAGTTTGGGATTTTCGGCCGATTTTGAGAGTTTTGAAGTCTGATTGATTCAGTTTGGGATTTTCGGCCGATTTTGAGAGTTTTGAAGTCTGATTGATTCAGTTTGGGATTTTCGGCCGATTTTGAGAGTTTTGAAGTCTGATTGATTCAGTTTGGGATTTTCGGCCGATTTTGAGAGTTTTGAAGTCTGATTGATTCAGTTTGGGATTTTCGGCCGATTTTGAGAGTTTTGAAGTCTGATTGATTCAGTTTGGGATTTTCGGCCGATTTTGAGAGTTTTGAAGTCTGATTGATTCAGTTTGGGATTTTCGGCCGATTTTGAGAGTTTTGAAGTCTGATTGATTCAGTTTGGGATTTTCGGCCGATTTTGAGAGTTTTGAAGTCTGATTGATTCAGTTTGGGATTTTCGGCCGATTTTGAGAGTTTTGAAGTCTGATTGATTCAGTTTGGGATTTTCGGCCGATTTTGAGAGTTTTGAAGTCTGATTGATTCAGTTTGGGATTTTCGGCCGATTTTGAGAGTTTTGAAGTCTGATTGATTCAGTTTGGGATTTTCGGCCGATTTTGAGAGTTTTGAAGTCTGATTGATTCAGTTTGGGATTTTCGGCCGATTTTGAGAGTTTTGAAGTCTGATTGATTCAGTTTGGGATTTTCGGCCGATTTTGAGAGTTTTGAAGTCTGATTGATTCAGTTTGGGATTTTCGGCCGATTTTGAGAGTTTTGAAGTCTGATTGATTCAGTTTGGGATTTTCGGCCGATTTTGAGAGTTTTGAAGTCTGATTGATTCAGTTTGGGATTTTCGGCCGATTTTGAGAGTTTTGAAGTCTGATTGATTCAGTTTGGGATTTTCGGCCGATTTTGAGAGTTTTGAAGTCTGATTGATTCAGTTTGGGATTTTCGGCCGATTTTGAGAGTTTTGAAGTCTGATTGATTCAGTTTGGGATTTTCGGCCGATTTTGAGAGTTTTGAAGTCTGATTGATTCAGTTTGGGATTTTCGGCCGATTTTGAGAGTTTTGAAGTCTGATTGATTCAGTTTGGGATTTTCGGCCGATTTTGAGAGTTTTGAAGTCTGATTGATTCAGTTTGGGATTTTCGGCCGATTTTGAGAGTTTTGAAGTCTGATTGATTCAGTTTGGGATTTTCGGCCGATTTTGAGAGTTTTGAAGTCTGATTGATTCAGTTTGGGATTTTCGGCCGATTTTGAGAGTTTTGAAGTCTGATTGATTCAGTTTGGGATTTTCGGCCGATTTTGAGAGTTTTGAAGTCTGATTGATTCAGTTTGGGATTTTCGGCCGATTTTGAGAGTTTTGAAGTCTGATTGATTCAGTTTGGGATTTTCGGCCGATTTTGAGAGTTTTGAAGTCTGATTGATTCAGTTTGGGATTTTCGGCCGATTTTGAGAGTTTTGAAGTCTGATTGATTCAGTTTGGGATTTTCGGCCGATTTTGAGAGTTTTGAAGTCTGATTGATTCAGTTTGGGATTTTCGGCCGATTTTGAGAGTTTTGAAGTCTGATTGATTCAGTTTGGGATTTTCGGCCGATTTTGAGAGTTTTGAAGTCTGATTGATTCAGTTTGGGATTTTCGGCCGATTTTGAGAGTTTTGAAGTCTGATTGATTCAGTTTGGGATTTTCGGCCGATTTTGAGAGTTTTGAAGTCTGATTGATTCAGTTTGGGATTTTCGGCCGATTTTGAGAGTTTTGAAGTCTGATTGATTCAGTTTGGGATTTTCGGCCGATTTTGAGAGTTTTGAAGTCTGATTGATTCAGTTTGGGATTTTCGGCCGATTTTGAGAGTTTTGAAGTCTGATTGATTCAGTTTGGGATTTTCGGCCGATTTTGAGAGTTTTGAAGTCTGATTGATTCAGTTTGGGATTTTCGGCCGATTTTGAGAGTTTTGAAGTCTGATTGATTCAGTTTGGGATTTTCGGCCGATTTTGAGAGTTTTGAAGTCTGATTGATTCAGTTTGGTTTTGGGATTTTCGGCCGATTTTGAGAGTTTTGAAGTCTGATTGATTCAGTTTGGTATTTTCGGCCGATTTTGAGAGTTTTGAAGTCTGATTGATTCAGTTTGGGATTTTCGGCCGATTTTGAGAGTTTTGAAGTCTGATTGATTCAGTTTGGGATTTTCGGCCGATTTTGAGAGTTTTGAAGTCTGATTGATTCAGTTTGGGATTTTCGGCCGATTTTGAGAGTTTTGAAGTCTGATTGATTCAGTTTGGGATTTTCGGCCGATTTTGAGAGTTTTGAAGTCTGATTGATTCAGTTTGGGATTTTCGGCCGATTTTGAGAGTTTTGAAGTCTGATTGATTCAGTTTGGGATTTTCGGCCGATTTTGAGAGTTTTGAAGTCTGATTGATTCAGTTTGGGATTTTCGGCCGATTTTGAGAGTTTTGAAGTCTGATTGATTCAGTTTGGGATTTTCGGCCGATTTGAGAGTTTGAAGTCTGATTGATTCAGTTTGGGATTTTCGGCCGATTTTGAGAGTTTTGAAGTCTGATTGATTCAGTTTGGGATTTTCGGCCGATTTTGAGAGTTTTGAAGTCTGATTGATTCAGTTTGGGATTTTCGGCCGATTTTGAGAGTTTTGAAGTCTGATTGATTCAGTTTGGGATTTTCGGCCGATTTTGAGAGTTTTGAAGTCTGATTGATTCAGTTTGGGATTTTCGGCCGATTTTGAGAGTTTTGAAGTCTGATTGATTCAGTTTGGGATTTTCGGCCGATTTTGAGAGTTTTGAAGTCTGATTGATTCAGTTTGGGATTTTCGGCCGATTTTGAGAGTTTTGAAGTCTGATTGATTCAGTTTGGGATTTTCGGCCGATTTTGAGAGTTTTGAAGTCTGATTGATTCAGTTTGGGATTTTCGGCCGATTTTGAGAGTTTTGAAGTCTGATTGATTCAGTTTGGGATTTTCGGCCGATTTTGAGAGTTTTGAAGTCTGATTGATTCAGTTTGGGATTTTCGGCCGATTTTGAGAGTTTTGAAGTCTGATTGATTCAGTTTGGGATTTTCGGCCGATTTTGAGAGTTTTGAAGTCTGATTGATTCAGTTTGGGATTTTCGGCCGATTTTGAGAGTTTTGAAGTCTGATTGATTCAGTTTGGGATTTCGGCCGATTTTGTGAGTTTTGAAGTCTGATTGATTCAGTTTGGGATTTTCGGCCGATTTTGAGAGTTTTGAAGTCTGATTGATTCAGTTGGGATTTTCGGCCGATTTTGAGAGTTTTGAAGTCTGATTGATTCAGTTTGGGATTTTCGGCCGATTTTGAGAGTTTTGAAGACTGATTGATTCAGTTTGGGATTTTCGGCCGATTTTGAGAGTTTTGAAGTCTGATTGATACAGTTTGGTATTTTCGGCCGATTTTGAGATTTTTGAAGTCTGATTGATTCAGTTTGGTATTTTCGGCCGATTTTGAGAGTTTTGAAGTCTGATTGATACAGTTTGGGATTTTCGGCCGATTTTGAGAGTTTTGAAGTCTGATTGATTCAGTTTGGGATTTTCGGCCGATTTTGAGAGTTTTGAAGTCTGATTGATTCAGTTTGGGATTTTCGGCCGATTTTGAGAGTTTTGAAGTCTGATTGATTCAGTTTGGGATTTTCGGCCGATTTTGAGAGTTTTGAAGTCTGATTGATTCAGTTTGGGATTTTCGGCCGATTTGAGAGTTTTGAAGTCTGATTGATTCAGTTTGGGATTTTCGGCCGATTTTGAGAGTTTTGAAGTCTGATTGATACAGTTTGGTATTTTCGGCCGACTTTGAGATTTTTGAAGTCTGATTGATTCAGTTTGGGATTTTCGGCCGATTTTGAGAGTTTTGAAGTCTGATTGATTCAGTTTGGTATTTTCGGCCGATTTTGAGAGTTTTGAAGTCTGATTGATTCAGTTTGGGATTTTCGGCCGATTTTGAGAGTTTTGAAGTCTGATTGATTCAGTTTGGGATTTTCGGCCGATTTTGAGAGTTTTGAAGTCTGATTGATTCAGTTTGGGATTTTCGGCCGATTTTGAGAGTTTTGAAGACTGATTGATTCAGTTTGGGATTTTCGGCCGATTTTGAGAGTTTTGAAGTCTGATTGATTCAGTTTGGGATTTTCGGCCGATTTTGAGAGTTTTGAAGTCTGATTGATTCAGTTTGGGATTTTCGGCCGATTTTGAGAGTTTTGAAGTCTGATTGATTCAGTTTGGGATTTTCGGCCGATTTTGAGAGTTTTGAAGTCTGATTGATTCAGTTTGGTAATTTCGGCCGATTTTGAGAGTTTTGAAGTCTGATTGATTCAGTTTGGGATTTTCGGCCGATTTTGAGAGTTTTGAAGTCTGATTGATTCAGTTTGGGATTTCGGCGGATTTTGAGAGTTTTGAAGTCTGATTGATTCAGTTTGGGATTTTCGGCCGATTTTGAGAGTTTTGAAGTCTGATTGATTCAGTTTGGGATTTTCGGCCGATTTTGAGAGTTTTGAAGTCTGATTGATTCAGTTTGGGATTTTCGGCCGATTTTGAGAGTTTTGAAGTCTGATTGATTCAGTTTGGGATTTTCGGCCGATTTTGAGAGTTTTGAAGTCTGATTGATTCAGTTTGGGATTTTCGGCCGATTTTGAGAGTTTTGAAGTCTGATTGATTCAGTTTGGGATTTTCGGCCGATTTTGAGAGTTTTGAAGTCTGATTGATTCAGTTTGGGATTTTCGGCCGATTTTGAGAGTTTTGAAGTCTGATTGATTCAGTTTGGGATTTTCGGCCGATTTTGAGAGTTTTGAAGTCTGATTGATTCAGTTTGGGATTTTCGGCCGATTTTGTGAGTTTTGAAGTCTGATTGATTCAGTTTGGGATTTTCGGCCGATTTTGAGAGTTTTGAAGTCTGATTGATACAGTTTGGTATTTTCGGCCGATTTTGAGATTTTTGAAGTCTGATTGATTCAGTTTGGTATTTTCGGCCGATTTTGAGAGTTTTGAAGTCTGATTGATACAGTTTGGGATTTTCGGCCGATTTTGAGAGTTTTGAAGTCTGATTGATTCAGTTTGGGATTTTCGGCCGATTTTGAGAGTTTTGAAGTCTGATTGATTCAGTTTGGGATTTTCGGCCGATTTTGAGAGTTTTGAAGTCTGATTGATTCAGTTTGGGATTTTCGGCCGATTTGAGAGTTTTGAAGTCTGATTGATTCAGTTTGGGATTTTCGGCCGATTTTGAGAGTTTTGAAGTCTGATTGATTCAGTTTGGGATTTTCGGCCGATTTTGAGAGTTTTGAAGTCTGATTGATACAGTTTGGTATTTTCGGCCGACTTTGAGATTTTTGAAGTCTGATTGATTCAGTTTGGGATTTTCGGCCGATTTTGAGAGTTTTGAAGTCTGATTGATTCAGTTTGGTATTTTCGGCCGATTTTGAGAGTTTTGAAGTCTGATTGATTCAGTTTGGGATTTTCGGCCGATTTGAGAGTTTTGAAGTCTGATTGATTCAGTTTGGGATTTTCGGCCGATTTGAGAGTTTTGAAGTCTGATTGATTCAGTTTGGTATTTTCGGCCGATTTTGAGAGTTTTGAAGTCTGATTGATTCAGTTTGGGATTTTCGGCCGATTTTGAGAGTTTGAAGTCTGATTGATTCAGTTTGGGATTTTCGGCCGATTTTGAGAGTTTTGAAGTCTGATTGATTCAGTTTGGGATTTTCGGCCGATTTTGAGAGTTTTGAAGTCTGATTGATTCAGTTTGGGATTTTCGGCCGATTTTGAGAGTTTTGAAGTCTGATTGATTCAGTTTGGGATTTTCGGCCGATTTTGAGAGTTTTGAAGTCTGATTGATTCAGTTTGGGATTTTCGGCCGATTTTGAGAGTTTTGAAGTCTGATTGATTCAGTTTGGGATTTTCGGCCGATTTTGAGAGTTTTGAAGTCTGATTGATTCAGTTTGGGATTTTCGGCCGATTTTGTGAGTTTTGAAGTCTGATTGATTCAGTTTGGGATTTTCGGCCGATTTTGAGAGTTTTGAAGTCTGATTGATTCAGTTTGGGATTTTCGGCCGATTTTGAGAGTTTTGAAGTCTGATTGATTCAGTTTGGGATTTTCGGCCGATTTTGAGAGTTTTGAAGACTGATTGATTCAGTTTGGGATTTTCGGCCGATTTTGAGAGTTTTGAAGTCTGATTGATACAGTTTGGTATTTTCGGCCGATTTTGAGATTTTGAAGTCTGATTGATTCAGTTTGGGATTTTCGGCCGATTTTGAGAGTTTTGAAGTCTGATTGATACAGTTTGGGATTTTCGGCCGATTTTGAGAGTTTTGAAGTCTGATTGATTCAGTTTGGGATTTTCGGCCGATTTTGAGAGTTTTGAAGTCTGATTGATTCAGTTTGGGATTTTCGGCCGATTTTGAGAGTTTTGAAGTCTGATTGATTCAGTTTGGGATTTTCGGCCGATTTTGAGAGTTTTGAAGTCTGATTGATTCAGTTTGGGATTTTCGGCCGATTTTGAGAGTTTTGAAGTCTGATTGATTCAGTTTGGAATTTTCGGCCGATTTTGAGAGTTTTGAAGTCTGATTGATACAGTTTGGTATTTTCGGCCGACTTTGAGATTTTGAAGTCTGATTGATTCAGTTTGGGATTTTCGGCCGATTTTGAGAGTTTTGAAGTCTGATTGATTCAGTTTGGTATTTTCGGCCGATTTTGAGAGTTTTGAAGTCTGATTGATTCAGTTTGGGATTTTCGGCCGATTTTGAGAGTTTTGAAGTCTGATTGATTCAGTTTGGGATTTTCGGCCGATTTTGAGAGTTTTGAAGTCTGATTGATTCAGTTTGGGATTTTCGGCCGATTTTGAGAGTTTTGAAGTCTGATTGATTCAGTTTGGATTTTCGGCCGATTTTGAGAGTTTTGAAGTCTGATTGATTCAGTTTGGGATTTTCGGCCGATTTTGAGAGTTTTGAAGACTGATTGATTCAGTTTGGGATTTTCGGCCGATTTTGAGAGTTTTGAAGTCTGATTGATTCAGTTTGGGATTTTCGGCCGATTTTGAGAGTTTTGAAGTCTGATTGATTCAGTTTGGGATTTTCGGCCGATTTTGAGAGTTTTGAAGTCTGATTGATTCAGTTTGGTATTTTCGGCCGATTTTGAGAGTTTTGAAGTCTGATTGATTCAGTTTGGGATTTTCGGCCGATTTTGAGAGTTTTGAAGTCTGATTGATTCAGTTTGGGATTTTCGGCCGATTTTGAGAGTTTTGAAGTCTGATTGATTCAGTTTGGGATTTTCGGCCGATTTTGAGAGTTTTGAAGTCTGATTGATTCAGTTTGGGATTTTCGGCCGATTTTGAGAGTTTTGAAGTCTGATTGATTCAGTTTGGGATTTTCGGCCGATTTTGAGAGTTTTGAAGTCTGATTGATACAGTTTGGTATTTTCGGCCGATTTTGAGAGTTTTGAAGTCTGATTGATTCAGTTTGGGATTTTCAGGCCGATTTTGAGAGTTTTGAAGTCTGATTGATTCAGTTTGGGATTTTCGGCCGATTTTGAGAGTTTTGAAGTCTGATTGATTCAGTTTGGGATTTTCGGCCGATTTTGAGAGTTTTGAAGTCTGATTGATTCAGTTTGGGATTTTCGGCCGATTTTGAGAGTTTTGAAGTCTGATTGATTCAGTTTGGATTTTCGGCCGATTTGAGAGTTTTGAAGTCTGATTGATTCAGTTTGGGATTTTCGGCCGATTTTGAGAGTTTTGAAGTCTGATTGATTCAGTTTGGGATTTTCGGCCGATTTGAGAGTTTTGAAGTCTGATTGATTCAGTTTGGGATTTTCGGCCGATTTTGAGAGTTTTGAAGTCTGATTGATTCAGTTTGGGATTTTCGGCCGATTTTGAGAGTTTTGAAGTCTGATTGATTCAGTTTGGGATTTTCGGCCGATTTTGAGAGTTTTGAAGTCTGATTGATTCAGTTTGGGATTTTCGGCCGATTTTGAGAGTTTTGAAGTCTGATTGATTCAGTTTGGGATTTTCGGCCGATTTTGAGAGTTTTGAAGTCTGATTGATTCAGTTTGGGATTTTCGGCCGATTTTGAGAGTTTTGAAGTCTGATTGATTCAGTTTGGGATTTTCGGCCGATTTTGAGAGTTTTGAAGTCTGATTGATTCAGTTTGGGATTTTCGGCCGATTTTGAGAGTTTTGAAGTCTGATTGATTCAGTTTGGGATTTTCGGCCGATTTTGAGAGTTTTGAAGTCTGATTGATTCAGTTTGGGATTTTCGGCCGATTTTGAGAGTTTTGAAGTCTGATTGATTCAGTTTGGGATTTTCGGCCGATTTTGAGAGTTTTGAAGTCTGATTGATTCAGTTTGGGATTTTCGGCCGATTTTGAGAGTTTTGAAGTCTGATTGATTCAGTTTGGGATTTTCGGCCGATTTTGAGAGTTTTGAAGTCTGATTGATTCAGTTTGGGATTTTCGGCCGATTTTGAGAGTTTTGAAGTCTGATTGATTCAGTTTGGGATTTTCGGCCGATTTTGAGAGTTTGAAGTCTGATTGATTCAGTTTGGGATTTTCGGCCGATTTTGAGAGTTTTGAAGTCTGATTGATTCAGTTTGGTAATTTCGGCCGATTTTGAGAGTTTTGAAGTCTGATTGATTCAGTTTGGGATTTTCGGCCGATTTTGAGTTTGAAGTCTGATTGATTCAGTTTGGGATTTTCGGCCGATTTTGAGAGTTTTGAAGTC
Source organism: Heterodontus francisci (assembly GCF_036365525.1). Taxonomy (NCBI): domain Eukaryota; kingdom Metazoa; phylum Chordata; class Chondrichthyes; order Heterodontiformes; family Heterodontidae; genus Heterodontus; species Heterodontus francisci. The sequence continues at coordinate 45,729 of NW_027141135.1, read as the reverse complement.
TGATTGATTCAGTTTGGGATTTTCGGCCGATTTTGAGAGTTTTGAAGTCTGATTGATTCAGTTTGGGATTTTCGGCCGATTTTGAGAGTTTTGAAGTCTGATTGATTCAGTTTGGGATTTTCGGCCGATTTTGAGAGTTTTGAAGTCTGATTGATTCAGTTTGGGATTTTCGGCCGATTTTGAGAGTTTTGAAGTCTGATTGATTCAGTTTGGGATTTTCGGCCGATTTTGAGAGTTTTGAAGTCTGATTGATTCAGTTTGGGATTTTCGGCCGATTTTGAGAGTTTTGAAGTCTGATTGATTCAGTTTGGGATTTTCGGCCGATTTTGAGAGTTTTGAAGTCTGATTGATTCAGTTTGGGATTTTCGGCCGATTTTGAGAGTTTTGAAGTCTGATTGATTCAGTTTGGGATTTTCGGCCGATTTTGAGAGTTTTGAAGTCTGATTGATTCAGTTTGGGATTTTCGGCCGATTTTGAGAGTTTTGAAGTCTGATTGATTCAGTTTGGGATTTTCGGCCGATTTTGAGAGTTTTGAAGTCTGATTGATTCAGTTTGGGATTTTCGGCCGATTTTGAGAGTTTTGAAGTCTGATTGATTCAGTTTGGGATTTTCGGCCGATTTTGAGAGTTTTGAAGTCTGATTGATTCAGTTTGGGATTTTCGGCCGATTTTGAGAGTTTTGAAGTCTGATTGATTCAGTTTGGGATTTTCGGCCGATTTTGAGAGTTTTGAAGTCTGATTGATTCAGTTTGGGATTTTCGGCCGATTTTGAGAGTTTTGAAGTCTGATTGATTCAGTTTGGGATTTTCGGCCGATTTTGAGAGTTTTGAAGTCTGATTGATTCAGTTTGGGATTTTCGGCCGATTTTGAGAGTTTTGAAGTCTGATTGATTCAGTTTGGGATTTTCGGCCGATTTTGAGAGTTTTGAAGTCTGATTGATTCAGTTTGGGATTTTCGGCCGATTTTGAGAGTTTTGAAGTCTGATTGATTCAGTTTGGGATTTTCGGCCGATTTTGAGAGTTTTGAAGTCTGATTGATTCAGTTTGGGATTTTCGGCCGATTTTGAGAGTTTTGAAGTCTGATTGATTCAGTTTGGGATTTTCGGCCGATTTTGAGAGTTTTGAAGTCTGATTGATTCAGTTTGGGATTTTCGGCCGATTTTGAGAGTTTTGAAGTCTGATTGATTCAGTTTGGGATTTTCGGCCGATTTTGAGAGTTTTGAAGTCTGATTGATTCAGTTTGGGATTTTCGGCCGATTTTGAGAGTTTTGAAGTCTGATTGATTCAGTTTGGGATTTTCGGCCGATTTTGAGAGTTTTGAAGTCTGATTGATTCAGTTTGGGATTTTCGGCCGATTTTGAGAGTTTTGAAGTCTGATTGATTCAGTTTGGGATTTTCGGCCGATTTTGAGAGTTTTGAAGTCTGATTGATTCAGTTTGGGATTTTCGGCCGATTTTGAGAGTTTTGAAGTCTGATTGATTCAGTTTGGGATTTTCGGCCGATTTTGAGAGTTTTGAAGTCTGATTGATTCAGTTTGGGATTTTCGGCCGATTTTGAGAGTTTTGAAGTCTGATTGATTCAGTTTGGGATTTTCGGCCGATTTTGAGAGTTTTGAAGTCTGATTGATTCAGTTTGGGATTTTCGGCCGATTTTGAGAGTTTTGAAGTCTGATTGATTCAGTTTGGGATTTTCGGCCGATTTTGAGAGTTTTGAAGTCTGATTGATTCAGTTTGGGATTTTCGGCCGATTTTGAGAGTTTTGAAGTCTGATTGATTCAGTTTGGGATTTTCGGCCGATTTTGAGAGTTTTGAAGTCTGATTGATTCAGTTTGGGATTTTCGGCCGATTTTGAGAGTTTTGAAGTCTGATTGATTCAGTTTGGGATTTTCGGCCGATTTTGAGAGTTTTGAAGTCTGATTGATTCAGTTTGGGATTTTCGGCCGATTTTGAGAGTTTTGAAGTCTGATTGATTCAGTTTGGGATTTTCGGCCGATTTTGAGAGTTTTGAAGTCTGATTGATTCAGTTTGGGATTTTCGGCCGATTTTGAGAGTTTTGAAGTCTGATTGATTCAGTTTGGGATTTTCGGCCGATTTTGAGAGTTTTGAAGTCTGATTGATTCAGTTTGGGATTTTCGGCCGATTTTGAGAGTTTTGAAGTCTGATTGATTCAGTTTGGGATTTTCGGCCGATTTTGAGAGTTTTGAAGTCTGATTGATTCAGTTTGGGATTTTCGGCCGATTTTGAGAGTTTTGAAGTCTGATTGATTCAGTTTGGGATTTTCGGCCGATTTTGAGAGTTTTGAAGTCTGATTGATTCAGTTTGGGATTTTCGGCCGATTTTGAGAGTTTTGAAGTCTGATTGATTCAGTTTGGGATTTTCGGCCGATTTTGAGAGTTTTGAAGTCTGATTGATTCAGTTTGGGATTTTCGGCCGATTTTGAGAGTTTTGAAGTCTGATTGATTCAGTTTGGGATTTTCGGCCGATTTTGAGAGTTTTGAAGTCTGATTGATTCAGTTTGGGATTTTCGGCCGATTTTGAGAGTTTTGAAGTCTGATTGATTCAGTTTGGGATTTTCGGCCGATTTTGAGAGTTTTGAAGTCTGATTGATTCAGTTTGGGATTTTCGGCCGATTTTGAGAGTTTTGAAGTCTGATTGATTCAGTTTGGGATTTTCGGCCGATTTTGAGAGTTTTGAAGTCTGATTGATTCAGTTTGGGATTTTCGGCCGATTTTGAGAGTTTTGAAGTCTGATTGATTCAGTTTGGGATTTTCGGCCGATTTTGAGAGTTTTGAAGTCTGATTGATTCAGTTTGGGATTTTCGGCCGATTTTGAGAGTTTTGAAGTCTGATTGATTCAGTTTGGGATTTTCGGCCGATTTTGAGAGTTTTGAAGTCTGATTGATTCAGTTTGGGATTTTCGGCCGATTTTGAGAGTTTTGAAGTCTGATTGATTCAGTTTGGGATTTTCGGCCGATTTTGAGAGTTTTGAAGTCTGATTGATTCAGTTTGGGATTTTCGGCCGATTTTGAGAGTTTTGAAGTCTGATTGATTCAGTTTGGGATTTTCGGCCGATTTTGAGAGTTTTGAAGTCTGATTGATTCAGTTTGGGATTTTCGGCCGATTTTGAGAGTTTTGAAGTCTGATTGATTCAGTTTGGGATTTTCGGCCGATTTTGAGAGTTTTGAAGTCTGATTGATTCAGTTTGGGATTTTCGGCCGATTTTGAGAGTTTTGAAGTCTGATTGATTCAGTTTGGGATTTTCGGCCGATTTTGAGAGTTTTGAAGTCTGATTGATTCAGTTTGGGATTTTCGGCCGATTTTGAGAGTTTTGAAGTCTGATTGATTCAGTTTGGGATTTTCGGCCGATTTTGAGAGTTTTGAAGTCTGATTGATTCAGTTTGGGATTTTCGGCCGATTTTGAGAGTTTTGAAGTCTGATTGATTCAGTTTGGGATTTTCGGCCGATTTTGAGAGTTTTGAAGTCTGATTGATTCAGTTTGGGATTTTCGGCCGATTTTGAGAGTTTTGAAGTCTGATTGATTCAGTTTGGGATTTTCGGCCGATTTTGAGAGTTTTGAAGTCTGATTGATTCAGTTTGGGATTTTCGGCCGATTTTGAGAGTTTTGAAGTCTGATTGATTCAGTTTGGGATTTTCGGCCGATTTTGAGAGTTTTGAAGTCTGATTGATTCAGTTTGGGATTTTCGGCCGATTTTGAGAGTTTTGAAGTCTGATTGATTCAGTTTGGGATTTTCGGCCGATTTTGAGAGTTTTGAAGTCTGATTGATTCAGTTTGGGATTTTCGGCCGATTTTGAGAGTTTTGAAGTCTGATTGATTCAGTTTGGGATTTTCGGCCGATTTTGAGAGTTTTGAAGTCTGATTGATTCAGTTTGGGATTTTCGGCCGATTTTGAGAGTTTTGAAGTCTGATTGATTCAGTTTGGGATTTTCGGCCGATTTTGAGAGTTTTGAAGTCTGATTGATTCAGTTTGGGATTTTCGGCCGATTTTGAGAGTTTTGAAGTCTGATTGATTCAGTTTGGGATTTTCGGCCGATTTTGAGAGTTTTGAAGTCTGATTGATTCAGTTTGGGATTTTCGGCCGATTTTGAGAGTTTTGAAGTCTGATTGATTCAGTTTGGGATTTTCGGCCGATTTTGAGAGTTTTGAAGTCTGATTGATTCAGTTTGGGATTTTCGGCCGATTTTGAGAGTTTTGAAGTCTGATTGATTCAGTTTGGGATTTTCGGCCGATTTTGAGAGTTTTGAAGTCTGATTGATTCAGTTTGGGATTTTCGGCCGATTTTGAGAGTTTTGAAGTCTGATTGATTCAGTTTGGGATTTTCGGCCGATTTTGAGAGTTTTGAAGTCTGATTGATTCAGTTTGGGATTTTCGGCCGATTTTGAGAGTTTTGAAGTCTGATTGATTCAGTTTGGGATTTTCGGCCGATTTTGAGAGTTTTGAAGTCTGATTGATTCAGTTTGGGATTTTCGGCCGATTTTGAGAGTTTTGAAGTCTGATTGATTCAGTTTGGGATTTTCGGCCGATTTTGAGAGTTTTGAAGTCTGATTGATTCAGTTTGGGATTTTCGGCCGATTTTGAGAGTTTTGAAGTCTGATTGATTCAGTTTGGGATTTTCGGCCGATTTTGAGAGTTTTGAAGTCTGATTGATTCAGTTTGGGATTTTCGGCCGATTTTGAGAGTTTTGAAGTCTGATTGATTCAGTTTGGGATTTTCGGCCGATTTTGAGAGTTTTGAAGTCTGATTGATTCAGTTTGGGATTTTCGGCCGATTTTGAGAGTTTTGAAGTCTGATTGATTCAGTTTGGGATTTTCGGCCGATTTTGAGAGTTTTGAAGTCTGATTGATTCAGTTTGGGATTTTCGGCCGATTTTGAGAGTTTTGAAGTCTGATTGATTCAGTTTGGGATTTTCGGCCGATTTTGAGAGTTTTGAAGTCTGATTGATTCAGTTTGGGATTTTCGGCCGATTTTGAGAGTTTTGAAGTCTGATTGATTCAGTTTGGGATTTTCGGCCGATTTTGAGAGTTTTGAAGTCTGATTGATTCAGTTTGGGATTTTCGGCCGATTTTGAGAGTTTTGAAGTCTGATTGATTCAGTTTGGGATTTTCGGCCGATTTTGAGAGTTTTGAAGTCTGATTGATTCAGTTTGGGATTTTCGGCCGATTTTGAGAGTTTTGAAGTCTGATTGATTCAGTTTGGGATTTTCGGCCGATTTTGAGAGTTTTGAAGTCTGATTGATTCAGTTTGGGATTTTCGGCCGATTTTGAGAGTTTTGAAGTCTGATTGATTCAGTTTGGGATTTTCGGCCGATTTTGAGAGTTTTGAAGTCTGATTGATTCAGTTTGGGATTTTCGGCCGATTTTGAGAGTTTTGAAGTCTGATTGATTCAGTTTGGGATTTTCGGCCGATTTTGAGAGTTTTGAAGTCTGATTGATTCAGTTTGGGATTTTCGGCCGATTTTGAGAGTTTTGAAGTCTGATTGATTCAGTTTGGGATTTTCGGCCGATTTTGAGAGTTTTGAAGTCTGATTGATTCAGTTTGGGATTTTCGGCCGATTTTGAGAGTTTTGAAGTCTGATTGATTCAGTTTGGGATTTTCGGCCGATTTTGAGAGTTTTGAAGTCTGATTGATTCAGTTTGGGATTTTCGGCCGATTTTGAGAGTTTTGAAGTCTGATTGATTCAGTTTGGGATTTTCGGCCGATTTTGAGAGTTTTGAAGTCTGATTGATTCAGTTTGGGATTTTCGGCCGATTTTGAGAGTTTTGAAGTCTGATTGATTCAGTTTGGGATTTTCGGCCGATTTTGAGAGTTTTGAAGTCTGATTGATTCAGTTTGGGATTTTCGGCCGATTTTGAGAGTTTTGAAGTCTGATTGATTCAGTTTGGGATTTTCGGCCGATTTTGAGAGTTTTGAAGTCTGATTGATTCAGTTTGGGATTTTCGGCCGATTTTGAGAGTTTTGAAGTCTGATTGATTCAGTTTGGGATTTTCGGCCGATTTTGAGAGTTTTGAAGTCTGATTGATTCAGTTTGGGATTTTCGGCCGATTTTGAGAGTTTTGAAGTCTGATTGATTCAGTTTGGGATTTTCGGCCGATTTTGAGAGTTTTGAAGTCTGATTGATTCAGTTTGGGATTTTCGGCCGATTTTGAGAGTTTTGAAGTCTGATTGATTCAGTTTGGGATTTTCGGCCGATTTTGAGAGTTTTGAAGTCTGATTGATTCAGTTTGGGATTTTCGGCCGATTTTGAGAGTTTTGAAGTCTGATTGATTCAGTTTGGGATTTTCGGCCGATTTTGAGAGTTTTGAAGTCTGATTGATTCAGTTTGGGATTTTCGGCCGATTTTGAGAGTTTTGAAGTCTGATTGATTCAGTTTGGGATTTTCGGCCGATTTTGAGAGTTTTGAAGTCTGATTGATTCAGTTTGGGATTTTCGGCCGATTTTGAGAGTTTTGAAGTCTGATTGATTCAGTTTGGGATTTTCGGCCGATTTTGAGAGTTTTGAAGTCTGATTGATTCAGTTTGGGATTTTCGGCCGATTTTGAGAGTTTTGAAGTCTGATTGATTCAGTTTGGGATTTTCGGCCGATTTTGAGAGTTTTGAAGTCTGATTGATTCAGTTTGGGATTTTCGGCCGATTTTGAGAGTTTTGAAGTCTGATTGATTCAGTTTGGGATTTTCGGCCGATTTTGAGAGTTTTGAAGTCTGATTGATTCAGTTTGGGATTTTCGGCCGATTTTGAGAGTTTTGAAGTCTGATTGATTCAGTTTGGGATTTTCGGCCGATTTTGAGAGTTTTGAAGTCTGATTGATTCAGTTTGGGATTTTCGGCCGATTTTGAGAGTTTTGAAGTCTGATTGATTCAGTTTGGGATTTTCGGCCGATTTTGAGAGTTTTGAAGTCTGATTGATTCAGTTTGGGATTTTCGGCCGATTTTGAGAGTTTTGAAGTCTGATTGATTCAGTTTGGGATTTTCGGCCGATTTTGAGAGTTTTGAAGTCTGATTGATTCAGTTTGGGATTTTCGGCCGATTTTGAGAGTTTTGAAGTCTGATTGATTCAGTTTGGGATTTTCGGCCGATTTTGAGAGTTTTGAAGTCTGATTGATTCAGTTTGGGATTTTCGGCCGATTTTGAGAGTTTTGAAGTCTGATTGATTCAGTTTGGGATTTTCGGCCGATTTTGAGAGTTTTGAAGTCTGATTGATTCAGTTTGGGATTTTCGGCCGATTTTGAGAGTTTTGAAGTCTGATTGATTCAGTTTGGGATTTTCGGCCGATTTTGAGAGTTTTGAAGTCTGATTGATTCAGTTTGGGATTTTCGGCCGATTTTGAGAGTTTTGAAGTCTGATTGATTCAGTTTGGGATTTTCGGCCGATTTTGAGAGTTTTGAAGTCTGATTGATTCAGTTTGGGATTTTCGGCCGATTTTGAGAGTTTTGAAGTCTGATTGATTCAGTTTGGGATTTTCGGCCGATTTTGAGAGTTTTGAAGTCTGATTGATTCAGTTTGGGATTTTCGGCCGATTTTGAGAGTTTTGAAGTCTGATTGATTCAGTTTGGGATTTTCGGCCGATTTTGAGAGTTTTGAAGTCTGATTGATTCAGTTTGGGATTTTCGGCCGATTTTGAGAGTTTTGAAGTCTGATTGATTCAGTTTGGGATTTTCGGCCGATTTTGAGAGTTTTGAAGTCTGATTGATTCAGTTTGGGATTTTCGGCCGATTTTGAGAGTTTTGAAGTCTGATTGATTCAGTTTGGGATTTTCGGCCGATTTTGAGAGTTTTGAAGTCTGATTGATTCAGTTTGGGATTTTCGGCCGATTTTGAGAGTTTTGAAGTCTGATTGATTCAGTTTGGGATTTTCGGCCGATTTTGAGAGTTTTGAAGTCTGATTGATTCAGTTTGGGATTTTCGGCCGATTTTGAGAGTTTTGAAGTCTGATTGATTCAGTTTGGGATTTTCGGCCGATTTTGAGAGTTTTGAAGTCTGATTGATTCAGTTTGGGATTTTCGGCCGATTTTGAGAGTTTTGAAGTCTGATTGATTCAGTTTGGGATTTTCGGCCGATTTTGAGAGTTTTGAAGTCTGATTGATTCAGTTTGGGATTTTCGGCCGATTTTGAGAGTTTTGAAGTCTGATTGATTCAGTTTGGGATTTTCGGCCGATTTTGAGAGTTTTGAAGTCTGATTGATTCAGTTTGGGATTTTCGGCCGATTTTGAGAGTTTTGAAGTCTGATTGATTCAGTTTGGGATTTTCGGCCGATTTTGAGAGTTTTGAAGTCTGATTGATTCAGTTTGGGATTTTCGGCCGATTTTGAGAGTTTTGAAGTCTGATTGATTCAGTTTGGGATTTTCGGCCGATTTTGAGAGTTTTGAAGTCTGATTGATTCAGTTTGGGATTTTCGGCCGATTTTGAGAGTTTTGAAGTCTGATTGATTCAGTTTGGGATTTTCGGCCGATTTTGAGAGTTTTGAAGTCTGATTGATTCAGTTTGGGATTTTCGGCCGATTTTGAGAGTTTTGAAGTCTGATTGATTCAGTTTGGGATTTTCGGCCGATTTTGAGAGTTTTGAAGTCTGATTGATTCAGTTTGGGATTTTCGGCCGATTTTGAGAGTTTTGAAGTCTGATTGATTCAGTTTGGGATTTTCGGCCGATTTTGAGAGTTTTGAAGTCTGATTGATTCAGTTTGGGATTTTCGGCCGATTTTGAGAGTTTTGAAGTCTGATTGATTCAGTTTGGGATTTTCGGCCGATTTTGAGAGTTTTGAAGTCTGATTGATTCAGTTTGGGATTTTCGGCCGATTTTGAGAGTTTTGAAGTCTGATTGATTCAGTTTGGGATTTTCGGCCGATTTTGAGAGTTTTGAAGTCTGATTGATTCAGTTTGGGATTTTCGGCCGATTTTGAGAGTTTTGAAGTCTGATTGATTCAGTTTGGGATTTTCGGCCGATTTTGAGAGTTTTGAAGTCTGATTGATTCAGTTTGGGATTTTCGGCCGATTTTGAGAGTTTTGAAGTCTGATTGATTCAGTTTGGGATTTTCGGCCGATTTTGAGAGTTTTGAAGTCTGATTGATTCAGTTTGGGATTTTCGGCCGATTTTGAGAGTTTTGAAGTCTGATTGATTCAGTTTGGGATTTTCGGCCGATTTTGAGAGTTTTGAAGTCTGATTGATTCAGTTTGGGATTTTCGGCCGATTTTGAGAGTTTTGAAGTCTGATTGATTCAGTTTGGGATTTTCGGCCGATTTTGAGAGTTTTGAAGTCTGATTGATTCAGTTTGTGATTTTCGGCCGATTTTGAGAGTTTTGAAGTCTGATTGATTCAGTTTGGGATTTTCGGCCGATTTTGAGAGTTTTGAAGTCTGATTGATTCAGTTTGGGATTTTCGGCCGATTTTGAGAGTTTTGAAGTCTGATTGATTCAGTTTGGGATTTTCGGCCGATTTTGAGAGTTTTGAAGTCTGATTGATTCAGTTTGGGATTTTCGGCCGATTTTGAGAGTTTTGAAGTCTGATTGATTCAGTTTGGGATTTTCGGCCGATTTTGAGAGTTTTGAAGTCTGATTGATTCAGTTTGGGATTTTCGGCCGATTTTGAGAGTTTTGAAGTCTGATTGATTCAGTTTGGGATTTTCGGCCGATTTTGAGAGTTTTGAAGTCTGATTGATTCAGTTTGGGATTTTCGGCCGATTTTGAGAGTTTTGAAGTCTGATTGATTCAGTTTGGGATTTTCGGCCGATTTTGAGAGTTTTGAAGTCTGATTGATTCAGTTTGGGATTTTCGGCCGATTTTGAGAGTTTTGAAGTCTGATTGATTCAGTTTGGGATTTTCGGCCGATTTTGAGAGTTTTGAAGTCTGATTGATTCAGTTTGGGATTTTCGGCCGATTTTGAGAGTTTTGAAGTCTGATTGATTCAGTTTGGGATTTTCGGCCGATTTTGAGAGTTTTGAAGTCTGATTGATTCAGTTTGGGATTTTCGGCCGATTTTGAGAGTTTTGAAGTCTGATTGATTCAGTTTGGGATTTTCGGCCGATTTTGAGAGTTTTGAAGTCTGATTGATTCAGTTTGGGATTTTCGGCCGATTTTGAGAGTTTTGAAGTCTGATTGATTCAGTTTGGGATTTTCGGCCGATTTTGAGAGTTTTGAAGTCTGATTGATTCAGTTTGGGATTTTCGGCCGATTTTGAGAGTTTTGAAGTCTGATTGATTCAGTTTGGGATTTTCGGCCGATTTTGAGAGTTTTGAAGTCTGATTGATTCAGTTTGGGATTTTCGGCCGATTTTGAGAGTTTTGAAGTCTGATTGATTCAGTTTGGGATTTTCGGCCGATTTTGAGAGTTTTGAAGTCTGATTGATTCAGTTTGGGATTTTCGGCCGATTTTGAGAGTTTTGAAGTCTGATTGATTCAGTTTGGGATTTTCGGCCGATTTTGAGAGTTTTGAAGTCTGATTGATTCAGTTTGGGATTTTCGGCCGATTTTGAGAGTTTTGAAGTCTGATTGATTCAGTTTGGGATTTTCGGCCGATTTTGAGAGTTTTGAAGTCTGATTGATTCAGTTTGGGATTTTCGGCCGATTTTGAGAGTTTTGAAGTCTGATTGATTCAGTTTGGGATTTTCGGCCGATTTTGAGAGTTTTGAAGTCTGATTGATTCAGTTTGGGATTTTCGGCCGATTTTGAGAGTTTTGAAGTCTGATTGATTCAGTTTGGGATTTTCGGCCGATTTTGAGAGTTTTGAAGTCTGATTGATTCAGTTTGGGATTTTCGGCCGATTTTGAGAGTTTTGAAGTCTGATTGATTCAGTTTGGGATTTTCGGCCGATTTTGAGAGTTTTGAAGTCTGATTGATTCAGTTTGGGATTTTCGGCCGATTTTGAGAGTTTTGAAGTCTGATTGATTCAGTTTGGGATTTTCGGCCGATTTTGAGAGTTTTGAAGTCTGATTGATTCAGTTTGGGATTTTCGGCCGATTTTGAGAGTTTTGAAGTCTGATTGATTCAGTTTGGGATTTTCGGCCGATTTTGAGAGTTTTGAAGTCTGATTGATTCAGTTTGGGATTTTCGGCCGATTTTGAGAGTTTTGAAGTCTGATTGATTCAGTTTGGGATTTTCGGCCGATTTTGAGAGTTTTGAAGTCTGATTGATTCAGTTTGGGATTTTCGGCCGATTTTGAGAGTTTTGAAGTCTGATTGATTCAGTTTGGGATTTTCGGCCGATTTTGAGAGTTTTGAAGTCTGATTGATTCAGTTTGGGATTTTCGGCCGATTTTGAGAGTTTTGAAGTCTGATTGATTCAGTTTGGGATTTTCGGCCGATTTTGAGAGTTTTGAAGTCTGATTGATTCAGTTTGGGATTTTCGGCCGATTTTGAGAGTTTTGAAGTCTGATTGATTCAGTTTGGGATTTTCGGCCGATTTTGAGAGTTTTGAAGTCTGATTGATTCAGTTTGGGATTTTCGGCCGATTTTGAGAGTTTTGAAGTCTGATTGATTCAGTTTGGGATTTTCGGCCGATTTTGAGAGTTTTGAAGTCTGATTGATTCAGTTTGGGATTTTCGGCCGATTTTGAGAGTTTTGAAGTCTGATTGATTCAGTTTGGGATTTTCGGCCGATTTTGAGAGTTTTGAAGTCTGATTGATTCAGTTTGGGATTTTCGGCCGATTTTGAGAGTTTTGAAGTCTGATTGATTCAGTTTGGGATTTTCGGCCGATTTTGAGAGTTTTGAAGTCTGATTGATTCAGTTTGGGATTTTCGGCCGATTTTGAGAGTTTTGAAGTCTGATTGATTCAGTTTGGGATTTTCGGCCGATTTTGAGAGTTTTGAAGTCTGATTGATTCAGTTTGGGATTTTCGGCCGATTTTGAGAGTTTTGAAGTCTGATTGATTCAGTTTGGGATTTTCGGCCGATTTTGAGAGTTTTGAAGTCTGATTGATTCAGTTTGGGATTTTCGGCCGATTTTGAGAGTTTTGAAGTCTGATTGATTCAGTTTGGGATTTTCGGCCGATTTTGAGAGTTTTGAAGTCTGATTGATTCAGTTTGGGATTTTCGGCCGATTTTGAGAGTTTTGAAGTCTGATTGATTCAGTTTGGGATTTTCGGCCGATTTTGAGAGTTTTGAAGTCTGATTGATTCAGTTTGGGATTTTCGGCCGATTTTGAGAGTTTTGAAGTCTGATTGATTCAGTTTGGGATTTTCGGCCGATTTTGAGAGTTTTGAAGTCTGATTGATTCAGTTTGGGATTTTCGGCCGATTTTGAGAGTTTTGAAGTCTGATTGATTCAGTTTGGGATTTTCGGCCGATTTTGAGAGTTTTGAAGTCTGATTGATTCAGTTTGGGATTTTCGGCCGATTTTGAGAGTTTTGAAGTCTGATTGATTCAGTTTGGGATTTTCGGCCGATTTTGAGAGTTTTGAAGTCTGATTGATTCAGTTTGGGATTTTCGGCCGATTTTGAGAGTTTTGAAGTCTGATTGATTCAGTTTGGGATTTTCGGCCGATTTTGAGAGTTTTGAAGTCTGATTGATTCAGTTTGGGATTTTCGGCCGATTTTGAGAGTTTTGAAGTCTGATTGATTCAGTTTGGGATTTTCGGCCGATTTTGAGAGTTTTGAAGTCTGATTGATTCAGTTTGGGATTTTCGGCCGATTTTGAGAGTTTTGAAGTCTGATTGATTCAGTTTGGGATTTTCGGCCGATTTTGAGAGTTTTGAAGTCTGATTGATTCAGTTTGGGATTTTCGGCCGATTTTGAGAGTTTTGAAGTCTGATTGATTCAGTTTGGGATTTTCGGCCGATTTTGAGAGTTTTGAAGTCTGATTGATTCAGTTTGGGATTTTCGGCCGATTTTGAGAGTTTTGAAGTCTGATTGATTCAGTTTGGGATTTTCGGCCGATTTTGAGAGTTTTGAAGTCTGATTGATTCAGTTTGGGATTTTCGGCCGATTTTGAGAGTTTTGAAGTCTGATTGATTCAGTTTGGGATTTTCGGCCGATTTTGAGAGTTTTGAAGTCTGATTGATTCAGTTTGGGATTTTCGGCCGATTTTGAGAGTTTTGAAGTCTGATTGATTCAGTTTGGGATTTTCGGCCGATTTTGAGAGTTTTGAAGTCTGATTGATTCAGTTTGGGATTTTCGGCCGATTTTGAGAGTTTTGAAGTCTGATTGATTCAGTTTGGGATTTTCGGCCGATTTTGAGAGTTTTGAAGTCTGATTGATTCAGTTTGGGATTTTCGGCCGATTTTGAGAGTTTTGAAGTCTGATTGATTCAGTTTGGGATTTTCGGCCGATTTTGAGAGTTTTGAAGTCTGATTGATTCAGTTTGGGATTTTCGGCCGATTTTGAGAGTTTTGAAGTCTGATTGATTCAGTTTGGGATTTTCGGCCGATTTTGAGAGTTTTGAAGTCTGATTGATTCAGTTTGGGATTTTCGGCCGATTTTGAGAGTTTTGAAGTCTGATTGATTCAGTTTGGGATTTTCGGCCGATTTTGAGAGTTTTGAAGTCTGATTGATTCAGTTTGGGATTTTCGGCCGATTTTGAGAGTTTTGAAGTCTGATTGATTCAGTTTGGGATTTTCGGCCGATTTTGAGAGTTTTGAAGTCTGATTGATTCAGTTTGGGATTTTCGGCCGATTTTGAGAGTTTTGAAGTCTGATTGATTCAGTTTGGGATTTTCGGCCGATTTTGAGAGTTTTGAAGTCTGATTGATTCAGTTTGGGATTTTCGGCCGATTTTGAGAGTTTTGAAGTCTGATTGATTCAGTTTGGGATTTTCGGCCGATTTTGAGAGTTTTGAAGTCTGATTGATTCAGTTTGGGATTTTCGGCCGATTTTGAGAGTTTTGAAGTCTGATTGATTCAGTTTGGGATTTTCGGCCGATTTTGAGAGTTTTGAAGTCTGATTGATTCAGTTTGGGATTTTCGGCCGATTTTGAGAGTTTTGAAGTCTGATTGATTCAGTTTGGGATTTTCGGCCGATTTTGAGAGTTTTGAAGTCTGATTGATTCAGTTTGGGATTTTCGGCCGATTTTGAGAGTTTTGAAGTCTGATTGATTCAGTTTGGGATTTTCGGCCGATTTTGAGAGTTTTGAAGTCTGATTGATTCAGTTTGGGATTTTCGGCCGATTTTGAGAGTTTTGAAGTCTGATTGATTCAGTTTGGGATTTTCGGCCGATTTTGAGAGTTTTGAAGTCTGATTGATTCAGTTTGGGATTTTCGGCCGATTTTGAGAGTTTTGAAGTCTGATTGATTCAGTTTGGGATTTTCGGCCGATTTTGAGAGTTTTGAAGTCTGATTGATTCAGTTTGGGATTTTCGGCCGATTTTGAGAGTTTTGAAGTCTGATTGATTCAGTTTGGGATTTTCGGCCGATTTTGAGAGTTTTGAAGTCTGATTGATTCAGTTTGGGATTTTCGGCCGATTTTGAGAGTTTTGAAGTCTGATTGATTCAGTTTGGGATTTTCGGCCGATTTTGAGAGTTTTGAAGTCTGATTGATTCAGTTTGGGATTTTCGGCCGATTTTGAGAGTTTTGAAGTCTGATTGATTCAGTTTGGGATTTTCGGCCGATTTTGAGAGTTTTGAAGTCTGATTGATTCAGTTTGGGATTTTCGGCCGATTTTGAGAGTTTTGAAGTCTGATTGATTCAGTTTGGGATTTTCGGCCGATTTTGAGAGTTTTGAAGTCTGATTGATTCAGTTTGGGATTTTCGGCCGATTTTGAGAGTTTTGAAGTCTGATTGATTCAGTTTGGGATTTTCGGCCGATTTTGAGAGTTTTGAAGTCTGATTGATTCAGTTTGGGATTTTCGGCCGATTTTGAGAGTTTTGAAGTCTGATTGATTCAGTTTGGGATTTTCGGCCGATTTTGAGAGTTTTGAAGTCTGATTGATTCAGTTTGGGATTTTCGGCCGATTTTGAGAGTTTTGAAGTCTGATTGATTCAGTTTGGGATTTTCGGCCGATTTTGAGAGTTTTGAAGTCTGATTGATTCAGTTTGGGATTTTCGGCCGATTTTGAGAGTTTTGAAGTCTGATTGATTCAGTTTGGGATTTTCGGCCGATTTTGAGAGTTTTGAAGTCTGATTGATTCAGTTTGGGATTTTCGGCCGATTTTGAGAGTTTTGAAGTCTGATTGATTCAGTTTGGGATTTTCGGCCGATTTTGAGAGTTTTGAAGTCTGATTGATTCAGTTTGGGATTTTCGGCCGATTTTGAGAGTTTTGAAGTCTGATTGATTCAGTTTGGGATTTTCGGCCGATTTTGAGAGTTTTGAAGTCTGATTGATTCAGTTTGGGATTTTCGGCCGATTTTGAGAGTTTTGAAGTCTGATTGATTCAGTTTGGGATTTTCGGCCGATTTTGAGAGTTTTGAAGTCTGATTGATTCAGTTTGGGATTTTCGGCCGATTTTGAGAGTTTTGAAGTCTGATTGATTCAGTTTGGGATTTTCGGCCGATTTTGAGAGTTTTGAAGTCTGATTGATTCAGTTTGGGATTTTCGGCCGATTTTGAGAGTTTTGAAGTCTGATTGATTCAGTTTGGGATTTTCGGCCGATTTTGAGAGTTTTGAAGTCTGATTGATTCAGTTTGGGATTTTCGGCCGATTTTGAGAGTTTTGAAGTCTGATTGATTCAGTTTGGGATTTTCGGCCGATTTTGAGAGTTTTGAAGTCTGATTGATTCAGTTTGGGATTTTCGGCCGATTTTGAGAGTTTTGAAGTCTGATTGATTCAGTTTGGGATTTTCGGCCGATTTTGAGAGTTTTGAAGTCTGATTGATTCAGTTTGGGATTTTCGGCCGATTTTGAGAGTTTTGAAGTCTGATTGATTCAGTTTGGGATTTTCGGCCGATTTTGAGAGTTTTGAAGTCTGATTGATTCAGTTTGGGATTTTCGGCCGATTTTGAGAGTTTTGAAGTCTGATTGATTCAGTTTGGGATTTTCGGCCGATTTTGAGAGTTTTGAAGTCTGATTGATTCAGTTTGGGATTTTCGGCCGATTTTGAGAGTTTTGAAGTCTGATTGATTCAGTTTGGGATTTTCGGCCGATTTTGAGAGTTTTGAAGTCTGATTGATTCAGTTTGGGATTTTCGGCCGATTTTGAGAGTTTTGAAGTCTGATTGATTCAGTTTGGGATTTTCGGCCGATTTTGAGAGTTTTGAAGTCTGATTGATTCAGTTTGGGATTTTCGGCCGATTTTGAGAGTTTTGAAGTCTGATTGATTCAGTTTGGGATTTTCGGCCGATTTTGAGAGTTTTGAAGTCTGATTGATTCAGTTTGGGATTTTCGGCCGATTTTGAGAGTTTTGAAGTCTGATTGATTCAGTTTGGGATTTTCGGCCGATTTTGAGAGTTTTGAAGTCTGATTGATTCAGTTTGGGATTTTCGGCCGATTTTGAGAGTTTTGAAGTCTGATTGATTCAGTTTGGGATTTTCGGCCGATTTTGAGAGTTTTGAAGTCTGATTGATTCAGTTTGGGATTTTCGGCCGATTTTGAGAGTTTTGAAGTCTGATTGATTCAGTTTGGGATTTTCGGCCGATTTTGAGAGTTTTGAAGTCTGATTGATTCAGTTTGGGATTTTCGGCCGATTTTGAGAGTTTTGAAGTCTGATTGATTCAGTTTGGGATTTTCGGCCGATTTTGAGAGTTTTGAAGTCTGATTGATTCAGTTTGGGATTTTCGGCCGATTTTGAGAGTTTTGAAGTCTGATTGATTCAGTTTGGGATTTTCGGCCGATTTTGAGAGTTTTGAAGTCTGATTGATTCAGTTTGGGATTTTCGGCCGATTTTGAGAGTTTTGAAGTCTGATTGATTCAGTTTGGGATTTTCGGCCGATTTTGAGAGTTTTGAAGTCTGATTGATTCAGTTTGGGATTTTCGGCCGATTTTGAGAGTTTTGAAGTCTGATTGATTCAGTTTGGGATTTTCGGCCGATTTTGAGAGTTTTGAAGTCTGATTGATTCAGTTTGGGATTTTCGGCCGATTTTGAGAGTTTTGAAGTCTGATTGATTCAGTTTGGGATTTTCGGCCGATTTTGAGAGTTTTGAAGTCTGATTGATTCAGTTTGGGATTTTCGGCCGATTTTGAGAGTTTTGAAGTCTGATTGATTCAGTTTGGGATTTTCGGCCGATTTTGAGAGTTTTGAAGTCTGATTGATTCAGTTTGGGATTTTCGGCCGATTTTGAGAGTTTTGAAGTCTGATTGATTCAGTTTGGGATTTTCGGCCGATTTTGAGAGTTTTGAAGTCTGATTGATTCAGTTTGGGATTTTCGGCCGATTTTGAGAGTTTTGAAGTCTGATTGATTCAGTTTGGGATTTTCGGCCGATTTTGAGAGTTTTGAAGTCTGATTGATTCAGTTTGGGATTTTCGGCCGATTTTGAGAGTTTTGAAGTCTGATTGATTCAGTTTGGGATTTTCGGCCGATTTTGAGAGTTTTGAAGTCTGATTGATTCAGTTTGGGATTTTCGGCCGATTTTGAGAGTTTTGAAGTCTGATTGATTCAGTTTGGGATTTTCGGCCGATTTTGAGAGTTTTGAAGTCTGATTGATTCAGTTTGGGATTTTCGGCCGATTTTGAGAGTTTTGAAGTCTGATTGATTCAGTTTGGGATTTTCGGCCGATTTTGAGAGTTTTGAAGTCTGATTGATTCAGTTTGGGATTTTCGGCCGATTTTGAGAGTTTTGAAGTCTGATTGATTCAGTTTGGGATTTTCGGCCGATTTTGAGAGTTTTGAAGTCTGATTGATTCAGTTTGGGATTTTCGGCCGATTTTGAGAGTTTTGAAGTCTGATTGATTCAGTTTGGGATTTTCGGCCGATTTTGAGAGTTTTGAAGTCTGATTGATTCAGTTTGGGATTTTCGGCCGATTTTGAGAGTTTTGAAGTCTGATTGATTCAGTTTGGGATTTTCGGCCGATTTTGAGAGTTTTGAAGTCTGATTGATTCAGTTTGGGATTTTCGGCCGATTTTGAGAGTTTTGAAGTCTGATTGATTCAGTTTGGGATTTTCGGCCGATTTTGAGAGTTTTGAAGTCTGATTGATTCAGTTTGGGATTTTCGGCCGATTTTGAGAGTTTTGAAGTCTGATTGATTCAGTTTGGGATTTTCGGCCGATTTTGAGAGTTTTGAAGTCTGATTGATTCAGTTTGGGATTTTCGGCCGATTTTGAGAGTTTTGAAGTCTGATTGATTCAGTTTGGGATTTTCGGCCGATTTTGAGAGTTTTGAAGTCTGATTGATTCAGTTTGGGATTTTCGGCCGATTTTGAGAGTTTTGAAGTCTGATTGATTCAGTTTGGGATTTTCGGCCGATTTTGAGAGTTTTGAAGTCTGATTGATTCAGTTTGGGATTTTCGGCCGATTTTGAGAGTTTTGAAGTCTGATTGATTCAGTTTGGGATTTTCGGCCGATTTTGAGAGTTTTGAAGTCTGATTGATTCAGTTTGGGATTTTCGGCCGATTTTGAGAGTTTTGAAGTCTGATTGATTCAGTTTGGGATTTTCGGCCGATTTTGAGAGTTTTGAAGTCTGATTGATTCAGTTTGGGATTTTCGGCCGATTTTGAGAGTTTTGAAGTCTGATTGATTCAGTTTGGGATTTTCGGCCGATTTTGAGAGTTTTGAAGTCTGATTGATTCAGTTTGGGATTTTCGGCCGATTTTGAGAGTTTTGAAGTCTGATTGATTCAGTTTGGGATTTTCGGCCGATTTTGAGAGTTTTGAAGTCTGATTGATTCAGTTTGGGATTTTCGGCCGATTTTGAGAGTTTTGAAGTCTGATTGATTCAGTTTGGGATTTTCGGCCGATTTTGAGAGTTTTGAAGTCTGATTGATTCAGTTTGGGATTTTCGGCCGATTTTGAGAGTTTTGAAGTCTGATTGATTCAGTTTGGGATTTTCGGCCGATTTTGAGAGTTTTGAAGTCTGATTGATTCAGTTTGGGATTTTCGGCCGATTTTGAGAGTTTTGAAGTCTGATTGATTCAGTTTGGGATTTTCGGCCGATTTTGAGAGTTTTGAAGTCTGATTGATTCAGTTTGGGATTTTCGGCCGATTTTGAGAGTTTTGAAGTCTGATTGATTCAGTTTGGGATTTTCGGCCGATTTTGAGAGTTTTGAAGTCTGATTGATTCAGTTTGGGATTTTCGGCCGATTTTGAGAGTTTTGAAGTCTGATTGATTCAGTTTGGGATTTTCGGCCGATTTTGAGAGTTTTGAAGTCTGATTGATTCAGTTTGGGATTTTCGGCCGATTTTGAGAGTTTTGAAGTCTGATTGATTCAGTTTGGGATTTTCGGCCGATTTTGAGAGTTTTGAAGTCTGATTGATTCAGTTTGGGATTTTCGGCCGATTTTGAGAGTTTTGAAGTCTGATTGATTCAGTTTGGGATTTTCGGCCGATTTTGAGAGTTTTGAAGTCTGATTGATTCAGTTTGGGATTTTCGGCCGATTTTGAGAGTTTTGAAGTCTGATTGATTCAGTTTGGGATTTTCGGCCGATTTTGAGAGTTTTGAAGTCTGATTGATTCAGTTTGGGATTTTCGGCCGATTTTGAGAGTTTTGAAGTCTGATTGATTCAGTTTGGGATTTTCGGCCGATTTTGAGAGTTTTGAAGTCTGATTGATTCAGTTTGGGATTTTCGGCCGATTTTGAGAGTTTTGAAGTCTGATTGATTCAGTTTGGGATTTTCGGCCGATTTTGAGAGTTTTGAAGTCTGATTGATTCAGTTTGGGATTTTCGGCCGATTTTGAGAGTTTTGAAGTCTGATTGATTCAGTTTGGGATTTTCGGCCGATTTTGAGAGTTTTGAAGTCTGATTGATTCAGTTTGGGATTTTCGGCCGATTTTGAGAGTTTTGAAGTCTGATTGATTCAGTTTGGGATTTTCGGCCGATTTTGAGAGTTTTGAAGTCTGATTGATTCAGTTTGGGATTTTCGGCCGATTTTGAGAGTTTTGAAGTCTGATTGATTCAGTTTGGGATTTTCGGCCGATTTTGAGAGTTTTGAAGTCTGATTGATTCAGTTTGGGATTTTCGGCCGATTTTGAGAGTTTTGAAGTCTGATTGATTCAGTTTGGGATTTTCGGCCGATTTTGAGAGTTTTGAAGTCTGATTGATTCAGTTTGGGATTTTCGGCCGATTTTGAGAGTTTTGAAGTCTGATTGATTCAGTTTGGGATTTTCGGCCGATTTTGAGAGTTTTGAAGTCTGATTGATTCAGTTTGGGATTTTCGGCCGATTTTGAGAGTTTTGAAGTCTGATTGATTCAGTTTGGGATTTTCGGCCGATTTTGAGATTGAGGAGTTTTGAGTCTGATTGATGCAGTTTGGGAATTTCGGCCCGTTTTGATGAGTTTGAAGTCCTGATTGATTCAGTTTGGGATTTTCGGCCGATTTGAGAGTTTTGAAGTCTGATTGATAGTTTGGATTCGGGATGCGAGTGGTGGATAGTTTGGGATCGGGGTTAGAACTCCGTGCTCGGTATTTTGAGAGTTTTTGAAGTCTGATTGATTCAGTTTGGGATTTTCGGCCGATTTTGAGAGTTTTGAAGTCTGATTGATTCAGTTTGGGATTTTCGGCCGATTTTGAGAGTTTTGAAGTCTGATTGATTCAGTTTGGGATTTTCGGCCGATTTTGAGAGTTTTGAAGTCTGATTGATTCAGTTTGGGATTTTCGGCCGATTTTGAGAGTTTTGAAGTCTGATTGATTCAGTTTGGGATTTTCGGCCGATTTTGAGAGTTTTGAAGTCTGATTGATTCAGTTTGGGATTTTCGGCCGATTTTGAGAGTTTTGAAGTCTGATTGATTCAGTTTGGGATTTTCGGCCGATTTTGAGAGTTTTGAAGTCTGATTGATTCAGTTTGGGATTTTCGGCCGATTTTGAGAGTTTTGAAGTCTGATTGATTCAGTTTGGGATTTTCGGCCGATTTTGAGAGTTTTGAAGTCTGATTGATTCAGTTTGGGATTTTCGGCCGATTTTGAGAGTTTTGAAGTCTGATTGATTCAGTTTGGGATTTTCGGCCGATTTTGAGAGTTTTGAAGTCTGATTGATTCAGTTTGGGATTTTCGGCCGATTTTGAGAGTTTTGAAGTCTGATTGATTCAGTTTGGGATTTTCGGCCGATTTTGAGAGTTTTGAAGTCTGATTGATTCAGTTTGGGATTTTCGGCCGATTTTGAGAGTTTTGAAGTCTGATTGATTCAGTTTGGGATTTTCGGCCGATTTTGAGAGTTTTGAAGTCTGATTGATTCAGTTTGGGATTTTCGGCCGATTTTGAGAGTTTTGAAGTCTGATTGATTCAGTTTGGGATTTTCGGCCGATTTTGAGAGTTTTGAAGTCTGATTGATTCAGTTTGGGATTTTCGGCCGATTTTGAGAGTTTTGAAGTCTGATTGATTCAGTTTGGGATTTTCGGCCGATTTTGAGAGTTTTGAAGTCTGATTGATTCAGTTTGGGATTTTCGGCCGATTTTGAGAGTTTTGAAGTCTGATTGATTCAGTTTGGGATTTTCGGCCGATTTTGAGAGTTTTGAAGTCTGATTGATTCAGTTTGGGATTTTCGGCCGATTTTGAGAGTTTTGAAGTCTGATTGATTCAGTTTGGGATTTTCGGCCGATTTTGAGAGTTTTGAAGTCTGATTGATTCAGTTTGGGATTTTCGGCCGATTTTGAGAGTTTTGAAGTCTGATTGATTCAGTTTGGGATTTTCGGCCGATTTTGAGAGTTTTGAAGTCTGATTGATTCAGTTTGGGATTTTCGGCCGATTTTGAGAGTTTTGAAGTCTGATTGATTCAGTTTGGGATTTTCGGCCGATTTTGAGAGTTTTGAAGTCTGATTGATTCAGTTTGGGATTTTCGGCCGATTTTGAGAGTTTTGAAGTCTGATTGATTCAGTTTGGGATTTTCGGCCGATTTTGAGAGTTTTGAAGTCTGATTGATTCAGTTTGGGATTTTCGGCCGATTTTGAGAGTTTTGAAGTCTGATTGATTCAGTTTGGGATTTTCGGCCGATTTTGAGTTTTGAAGTCTGATTGATTCAGTTTGGGATTTTCGGCCGATTTTGAGAGTTTTGAAGTCTGATTGATTCAGTTTGGGATTTTCGGCCGATTTTGAGAGTTTTGAAGTCTGATTGATTCAGTTTGGGATTTTCGGCCGATTTTGAGAGTTTTGAAGTCTGATTGATTCAGTTTGGGATTTTCGGCCGATTTTGAGAGTTTTGAAGTCTGATTGATTCAGTTTGGGATTTTCGGCCGATTTTGAGAGTTTTGAAGTCTGATTGATTCAGTTTGGGATTTTCGGCCGATTTTGAGAGTTTTGAAGTCTGATTGATTCAGTTTGGGATTTTCGGCCGATTTTGAGAGTTTTGAAGTCTGATTGATTCAGTTTGGGATTTTCGGCCGATTTTGAGAGTTTTGAAGTCTGATTGATTCAGTTTGGGATTTTCGGCCGATTTTGAGAGTTTTGAAGTCTGATTGATTCAGTTTGGGATTTTCGGCCGATTTTGAGAGTTTTGAAGTCTGATTGATTCAGTTTGGGATTTTCGGCCGATTTTGAGAGTTTTGAAGTCTGATTGATTCAGTTTGGGATTTTCGGCCGATTTTGAGAGTTTTGAAGTCTGATTGATTCAGTTTGGGATTTTCGGCCGATTTTGAGAGTTTTGAAGTCTGATTGATTCAGTTTGGGATTTTCGGCCGATTTTGAGAGTTTTGAAGTCTGATTGATTCAGTTTGGGATTTTCGGCCGATTTTGAGAGTTTTGAAGTCTGATTGATTCAGTTTGGGATTTTCGGCCGATTTTGAGAGTTTTGAAGTCTGATTGATTCAGTTTGGGATTTTCGGCCGATTTTGAGAGTTTTGAAGTCTGATTGATTCAGTTTGGGATTTTCGGCCGATTTTGAGAGTTTTGAAGTCTGATTGATTCAGTTTGGGATTTTCGGCCGATTTTGAGAGTTTTGAAGTCTGATTGATTCAGTTTGGGATTTTCGGCCGATTTTGAGAGTTTTGAAGTCTGATTGATTCAGTTTGGGATTTTCGGCCGATTTTGAGAGTTTTGAAGTCTGATTGATTCAGTTTGGGATTTTCGGCCGATTTTGAGAGTTTTGAAGTCTGATTGATTCAGTTTGGGATTTTCGGCCGATTTTGAGAGTTTTGAAGTCTGATTGATTCAGTTTGGGATTTTCGGCCGATTTTGAGAGTTTTGAAGTCTGATTGATTCAGTTTGGGATTTTCGGCCGATTTTGAGAGTTTTGAAGTCTGATTGATTCAGTTTGGGATTTTCGGCCGATTTTGAGAGTTTTGAAGTCTGATTGATTCAGTTTGGGATTTTCGGCCGATTTTGAGAGTTTTGAAGTCTGATTGATTCAGTTTGGGATTTTCGGCCGATTTTGAGAGTTTTGAAGTCTGATTGATTCAGTTTGGGATTTTCGGCCGATTTTGAGAGTTTTGAAGTCTGATTGATTCAGTTTGGGATTTTCGGCCGATTTTGAGAGTTTTGAAGTCTGATTGATTCAGTTTGGGATTTTCGGCCGATTTTGAGAGTTTTGAAGTCTGATTGATTCAGTTTGGGATTTTCGGCCGATTTTGAGAGTTTTGAAGTCTGATTGATTCAGTTTGGGATTTTCGGCCGATTTTGAGAGTTTTGAAGTCTGATTGATTCAGTTTGGGATTTTCGGCCGATTTTGAGAGTTTTGAAGTCTGATTGATTCAGTTTGGGATTTTCGGCCGATTTTGAGAGTTTTGAAGTCTGATTGATTCAGTTTGGGATTTTCGGCCGATTTTGAGAGTTTTGAAGTCTGATTGATTCAGTTTGGGATTTTCGGCCGATTTTGAGAGTTTTGAAGTCTGATTGATTCAGTTTGGGATTTTCGGCCGATTTTGAGAGTTTTGAAGTCTGATTGATTCAGTTTGGGATTTTCGGCCGATTTTGAGAGTTTTGAAGTCTGATTGATTCAGTTTGGGATTTTCGGCCGATTTTGAGAGTTTTGAAGTCTGATTGATTCAGTTTGGGATTTTCGGCCGATTTTGAGAGTTTTGAAGTCTGATTGATTCAGTTTGGGATTTTCGGCCGATTTTGAGAGTTTTGAAGTCTGATTGATTCAGTTTGGGATTTTCGGCCGATTTTGAGAGTTTTGAAGTCTGATTGATTCAGTTTGGGATTTTCGGCCGATTTTGAGAGTTTTGAAGTCTGATTGATTCAGTTTGGGATTTTCGGCCGATTTTGAGAGTTTTGAAGTCTGATTGATTCAGTTTGGGATTTTCGGCCGATTTTGAGAGTTTTGAAGTCTGATTGATTCAGTTTGGGATTTTCGGCCGATTTTGAGAGTTTTGAAGTCTGATTGATTCAGTTTGGGATTTTCGGCCGATTTTGAGAGTTTTGAAGTCTGATTGATTCAGTTTGGGATTTTCGGCCGATTTTGAGAGTTTTGAAGTCTGATTGATTCAGTTTGGGATTTTCGGCCGATTTTGAGAGTTTTGAAGTCTGATTGATTCAGTTTGGGATTTTCGGCCGATTTTGAGAGTTTTGAAGTCTGATTGATTCAGTTTGGGATTTTCGGCCGATTTTGAGAGTTTTGAAGTCTGATTGATTCAGTTTGGGATTTTCGGCCGATTTTGAGAGTTTTGAAGTCTGATTGATTCAGTTTGGGATTTTCGGCCGATTTTGAGAGTTTTGAAGTCTGATTGATTCAGTTTGGGATTTTCGGCCGATTTTGAGAGTTTTGAAGTCTGATTGATTCAGTTTGGGATTTTCGGCCGATTTTGAGAGTTTTGAAGTCTGATTGATTCAGTTTGGGATTTTCGGCCGATTTTGAGAGTTTTGAAGTCTGATTGATTCAGTTTGGGATTTTCGGCCGATTTTGAGAGTTTTGAAGTCTGATTGATTCAGTTTGGGATTTTCGGCCGATTTTGAGAGTTTTGAAGTCTGATTGATTCAGTTTGGGATTTTCGGCCGATTTTGAGAGTTTTGAAGTCTGATTGATTCAGTTTGGGATTTTCGGCCGATTTTGAGAGTTTTGAAGTCTGATTGATTCAGTTTGGGATTTTCGGCCGATTTTGAGAGTTTTGAAGTCTGATTGATTCAGTTTGGGATTTTCGGCCGATTTTGAGAGTTTTGAAGTCTGATTGATTCAGTTTGGGATTTTCGGCCGATTTTGAGAGTTTTGAAGTCTGATTGATTCAGTTTGGGATTTTCGGCCGATTTTGAGAGTTTTGAAGTCTGATTGATTCAGTTTGGGATTTTCGGCCGATTTTGAGAGTTTTGAAGTCTGATTGATTCAGTTTGGGATTTTCGGCCGATTTTGAGAGTTTTGAAGTCTGATTGATTCAGTTTGGGATTTTCGGCCGATTTTGAGAGTTTTGAAGTCTGATTGATTCAGTTTGGGATTTTCGGCCGATTTTGAGAGTTTTGAAGTCTGATTGATTCAGTTTGGGATTTTCGGCCGATTTTGAGAGTTTTGAAGTCTGATTGATTCAGTTTGGGATTTTCGGCCGATTTTGAGAGTTTTGAAGTCTGATTGATTCAGTTTGGGATTTTCGGCCGATTTTGAGAGTTTTGAAGTCTGATTGATTCAGTTTGGGATTTTCGGCCGATTTTGAGAGTTTTGAAGTCTGATTGATTCAGTTTGGGATTTTCGGCCGATTTTGAGAGTTTTGAAGTCTGATTGATTCAGTTTGGGATTTTCGGCCGATTTTGAGAGTTTTGAAGTCTGATTGATTCAGTTTGGGATTTTCGGCCGATTTTGAGAGTTTTGAAGTCTGATTGATTCAGTTTGGGATTTTCGGCCGATTTTGAGAGTTTTGAAGTCTGATTGATTCAGTTTGGGATTTTCGGCCGATTTTGAGAGTTTTGAAGTCTGATTGATTCAGTTTGGGATTTTCGGCCGATTTTGAGAGTTTTGAAGTCTGATTGATTCAGTTTGGGATTTTCGGCCGATTTTGAGAGTTTTGAAGTCTGATTGATTCAGTTTGGGATTTTCGGCCGATTTTGAGAGTTTTGAAGTCTGATTGATTCAGTTTGGGATTTTCGGCCGATTTTGAGAGTTTTGAAGTCTGATTGATTCAGTTTGGGATTTTCGGCCGATTTTGAGAGTTTTGAAGTCTGATTGATTCAGTTTGGGATTTTCGGCCGATTTTGAGAGTTTTGAAGTCTGATTGATTCAGTTTGGGATTTTCGGCCGATTTTGAGAGTTTTGAAGTCTGATTGATTCAGTTTGGGATTTTCGGCCGATTTTGAGAGTTTTGAAGTCTGATTGATTCAGTTTGGGATTTTCGGCCGATTTTGAGAGTTTTGAAGTCTGATTGATTCAGTTTGGGATTTTCGGCCGATTTTGAGAGTTTTGAAGTCTGATTGATTCAGTTTGGGATTTTCGGCCGATTTTGAGAGTTTTGAAGTCTGATTGATTCAGTTTGGGATTTTCGGCCGATTTTGAGAGTTTTGAAGTCTGATTGATTCAGTTTGGGATTTTCGGCCGATTTTGAGAGTTTTGAAGTCTGATTGATTCAGTTTGGGATTTTCGGCCGATTTTGAGAGTTTTGAAGTCTGATTGATTCAGTTTGGGATTTTCGGCCGATTTTGAGAGTTTTGAAGTCTGATTGATTCAGTTTGGGATTTTCGGCCGATTTTGAGAGTTTTGAAGTCTGATTGATTCAGTTTGGGATTTTCGGCCGATTTTGAGAGTTTTGAAGTCTGATTGATTCAGTTTGGGATTTTCGGCCGATTTTGAGAGTTTTGAAGTCTGATTGATTCAGTTTGGGATTTTCGGCCGATTTTGAGAGTTTTGAAGTCTGATTGATTCAGTTTGGGATTTTCGGCCGATTTTGAGAGTTTTGAAGTCTGATTGATTCAGTTTGGGATTTTCGGCCGATTTTGAGAGTTTTGAAGTCTGATTGATTCAGTTTGGGATTTTCGGCCGATTTTGAGAGTTTTGAAGTCTGATTGATTCAGTTTGGGATTTTCGGCCGATTTTGAGAGTTTTGAAGTCTGATTGATTCAGTTTGGGATTTTCGGCCGATTTTGAGAGTTTTGAAGTCTGATTGATTCAGTTTGGGATTTTCGGCCGATTTTGAGAGTTTTGAAGTCTGATTGATTCAGTTTGGGATTTTCGGCCGATTTTGAGAGTTTTGAAGTCTGATTGATTCAGTTTGGGATTTTCGGCCGATTTTGAGAGTTTTGAAGTCTGATTGATTCAGTTTGGGATTTTCGGCCGATTTTGAGAGTTTTGAAGTCTGATTGATTCAGTTTGGGATTTTCGGCCGATTTTGAGAGTTTTGAAGTCTGATTGATTCAGTTTGGGATTTTCGGCCGATTTTGAGAGTTTTGAAGTCTGATTGATTCAGTTTGGGATTTTCGGCCGATTTTGAGAGTTTTGAAGTCTGATTGATTCAGTTTGGGATTTTCGGCCGATTTTGAGAGTTTTGAAGTCTGATTGATTCAGTTTGGGATTTTCGGCCGATTTTGAGAGTTTTGAAGTCTGATTGATTCAGTTTGGGATTTTCGGCCGATTTTGAGAGTTTTGAAGTCTGATTGATTCAGTTTGGGATTTTCGGCCGATTTTGAGAGTTTTGAAGTCTGATTGATTCAGTTTGGGATTTTCGGCCGATTTTGAGAGTTTTGAAGTCTGATTGATTCAGTTTGGGATTTTCGGCCGATTTTGAGAGTTTTGAAGTCTGATTGATTCAGTTTGGGATTTTCGGCCGATTTTGAGAGTTTTGAAGTCTGATTGATTCAGTTTGGGATTTTCGGCCGATTTTGAGAGTTTTGAAGTCTGATTGATTCAGTTTGGGATTTTCGGCCGATTTTGAGAGTTTTGAAGTCTGATTGATTCAGTTTGGGATTTTCGGCCGATTTTGAGAGTTTTGAAGTCTGATTGATTCAGTTTGGGATTTTCGGCCGATTTTGAGAGTTTTGATGTCTGATTGATTCAGTTTGGGATTTTCGGCCGATTTTGAGAGTTTTGAAGTCTGATTGATTCAGTTTGGGATTTTCGGCCGATTTTGAGAGTTTTGAAGTCTGATTGATTCAGTTTGGGATTTTCGGCCGATTTTGAGAGTTTTGAAGTCTGATTGATTCAGTTTGGGATTTTCGGCCGATTTTGAGAGTTTTGAAGTCTGATTGATTCAGTTTGGGATTTTCGGCCGATTTTGAGAGTTTTGAAGTCTGATTGATTCAGTTTGGGATTTTCGGCCGATTTTTGAGAGTTTTGAAGTCTGATTGATTCAGTTTGGGATTTTCGGCCGATTTTGAGAGTTTTGAAGTCTGATTGATTCAGTTTGGGATTTTCGGCCGATTTTGAGAGTTTTGAAGTCTGATTGATTCAGTTTGGGATTTTCGGCCGATTTTGAGAGTTTTGAAGTCTGATTGATTCAGTTTGGGATTTTCGGCCGATTTTGAGAGTTTTGAAGTCTGATTGATTCAGTTTGGGATTTTCGGCCGATTTTGAGAGTTTTGAAGTCTGATTGATTCAGTTTGGGATTTTCGGCCGATTTTGAGAGTTTTGAAGTCTGATTGATTCAGTTTGGGATTTTCGGCCGATTTTGAGAGTTTTGAAGTCTGATTGATTCAGTTTGGGATTTTCGGCCGATTTTGAGAGTTTTGATGTCTGATTGATTCAGTTTGGGATTTCGGCCGATTTTGAGAGTTTTGAAGTCTGATTGATTCAGTTTGGGATTTTCGGCCGATTTTGAGAGTTTTGAAGTCTGATTGATTCAGTTTGGGATTTTCGGCCGATTTTGAGAGTTTTGATGTCTGATTGATTCAGTTTGGGATTTTCGGCCGATTTTGAGAGTTTTGAAGTCTGATTGATTCAGTTTGGGATTTTCGGCCGATTTTGAGAGTTTTGATGTCTGATTGATTCAGTTTGGGATTTTCAGCCGATTTTGAGAGTTTTGAAGTCTGATTGATTCAGTTAGGGATTTTCGGCCGATTTTGAGAGTTTTGAAGTCTGATTGATTCAGTTTGGGATTTTCGGCCGATTTTGAGAGTTTTGAAGTTTGATTGATTCAGTTTGGGATTTTCGGCCGATTTTGAGAGTTTTGATGTCTGATTGATTCAGTTTGGGATTTTCGGCCGATTTTGAGAGTTTTGAAGTCTGATTGATTCAGTTTGGGATTTTCGGCCGATTTTGAGAGTTTTGAAGTCTGATTGATTCAGTTTGGGATTTTCGGCCGATTTTGAGAGTTTGAAGTCTGATTGATTCAGTTTGGGATTTTCGGCCGATTTTGAGAGTTTTGAAGTCTGATTGATTCAGTTTGGGATTTTCGGCCGATTTTGAGAGTTTTGAAGTCTGATTGATTCAGTTTGGGATTTTCGGCCGATTTTGAGAGTTTTGAAGTCTGATTGATTCAGTTTGGGATTTTCGGCCGATTTTGAGAGTTTTGAAGTCTGATTGATTCAGTTTGGGATTTTCGGCCGATTTGAGAGTTTTGAAGTCTGATTGATTCAGTTTGGGATTTTCGGCCGATTTTGAGAGTTTTGAAGTCTGATTGATTCAGTTTGGGATTTTCGGCCGATTTTGAGAGTTTTGAAGTCTGATTGATTCAGTTTGGGATTTTCGGCCGATTTTGAGAGTTTTGAAGTCTGATTGATTCAGTTTGGGATTTTCGGCCGATTTTGAGAGTTTTGAAGTCTGATTGATTCAGTTTGGGATTTTCGGCCGATTTTGAGAGTTTGAAGTCTGATTGATTCAGTTTGGGATTTCGGCCGATTTGAGAGTTTTGAAGTCTGATTGATTCAGTTTGGGATTTTCGGCCGATTTTGAGAGTTTTGAAGTCTGATTGATTCAGTTTGGGATTTTCGGCGATTTTGAGAGTTTTGAAGTCTGATTGATTCAGTTTGGGATTTTCGGCCGATTTTGAGAGTTTTGAAGTCTGATTGATTCAGTTTGGGATTTTCGGCCGATTTTGAGAGTTTTGAAGTCTGATTGATTCAGTTGGGATTTTCGGCCGATTTTGAGAGTTTTGAAGTCTGATTGATTCAGTTTGGGATTTTCGGCCGATTTTGAGAGTTTTGAAGTCTGATTGATTCAGTTTGGGATTTTCGGCCGATTTTGAGAGTTTTGAAGTCTGATTGATTCAGTTTGGATTTTCGGCCGATTTTGAGAGTTTTGAAGTCTGATTGATTCAGTTTGGATTTTCGGCCGATTTTGAGAGTTTTGAAGTCTGATTGATTCAGTTTGGGATTTTCGGCCGATTTGAGAGTTTTGAAGTCTGATTGATTCAGTTTGGGATTTTCGGCCGATTTTGAGAGTTTTGAAGTCTGATTGATTCAGTTTGGGATTTTCGGCCGATTTTGAGAGTTTTGAAGTCTGATTGATTCAGTTTGGGATTTTCGGCCGATTTTGAGAGTTTTGAAGTCTGATTGATTCAGTTTGGGATTTTCGGCCGATTTTGAGAGTTTTGAAGTCTGATTGATTCAGTTTGGGATTTTCGGCCGATTTTGAGAGTTTTGAAGTCTGATTGATTCAGTTTGGGATTTTCGGCCGATTTTGAGAGTTTTGATGTCTGATTGATTCAGTTTGGGATTTTCAGCCGATTTTGAGAGTTTTGAAGTCTGATTGATTCCGTTTGGGATTTTCGGCCGATTTGAGAGTTTTGAAGTCTGATTGATTCAGTTTGGATTTTCGGCCGATTTTGAGAGTTTTGAAGTCTGATTGATTCAGTTTGGGATTTTCGGCCGATTTTGAGAGTTTTGAAGTCTGATTGATTCAGTTTGAGATTTTCGGCCGATTTTGAGAGTTTTGAAGTCTGATTGATTCAGTTTGGGATTTTCGGCCGATTTTGAGAGTTTTGAAGTCTGATTGATTCAGTTTGGGATTTTCGGCCGATTTTGAGAGTTTTGAAGTCTGATTGATTCAGTTTGGGATTTTCGGCCGATTTGAGAGTTTTGAAGTCTGATTGATTCAGTTTGGGATTTTCGGCCGATTTGAGAGTTTTGAAGTCTGATTGATTCAGTTTGGGATTTTCGGCCGATTTTGAGAGTTTTGAAGTCTGATTGATTCAGTTTGAGATTTTCGGCCGATTTTGAGAGTTTTGAAGTCTGATTGATTCAGTTTGGGATTTTCGGCCGATTTTGAGAGTTTTGAAGTCTGATTGATTCAGTTTGGGATTTTCGGCCGATTTTGAGAGTTTTGAAGTCTGATTGATTCAGTTTGGATTTTCGGCCGATTTTGAGAGTTTTGAAGTCTGATTGATTCAGTTTGGGATTTTCGGCCGATTTTGAGAGTTTTGAAGTCTGATTGATTCAGTTTGGGATTTTCGGCCGATTTTGAGAGTTTTGAAGTCTGATTGATTCAGTTTGGGATTTTCGGCCGATTTTGAGAGTTTTGATGTCTGATTGATTCAGTTTGGGATTTTCAGCCGATTTTGAGAGTTTTGAAGTCTGATTGATTCAGTTTGGGATTTTCGGCCGATTTTGAGAGTTTTGAAGTCTGATTGATTCAGTTTGGGATTTTCGGCCGATTTTGAGAGTTTTGAAGTCTGATTGATTCAGTTTGGGATTTTCGGCCGATTTTGAGAGTTTTGAAGTCTGATTGATTCAGTTTGAGATTTTCGGCCGATTTTGAGAGTTTTGAAGTCTGATTGATTCAGTTTGGGATTTTCGGCCGTTTTGAGAGTTTTGAAGCCTGATTGATTCAGTTTGGGATTTTCGCCGATTTTGAGAGTTTTGAAGCCTGATTGATTCAGTTTGGGATTTTCGGCCGATTTTGAGAGTTTTGATGTCTGATTGATTCAGTTTGGGAATTTCGGCCGATTTTGAGTGTTTTGAAGTCTGATTGATTCAGTTTGGGATTTTCGGCCGATTTTGAGAGTTTTGAAGTCTGATTGTTTCAGTTTGGGATTTTCGGCCGATTTGAGAGTTTTGAAGTCTGATTGATTCAGTTTGAGATTTTCGGCCGATTTTGAGAGTTTTGAAGTCTGATTGATTCAGTTTGGGATTTTCGGCCGATTTTGAGAGTTTGAAGTCTGATTGATTCAGTTTGGGATTTTCGGCCGATTTTGAGAGTTTTGAAGTCTGATTGATTCAGTTTGGGATTTTCGGCCGATTTTGAGAGTTTTGAAGCCTGATTGATTCAGTTTGGGATTTTCGGCCGATTTTGAGAGTTTTGATGTCTGATTGATTCAGTTTGGGAATTTCGGCCGATTTTGAGTGTTTTGAAGTCTGATTGATTCAGTTTGGGATTTTCGGCCGATTTTGAGAGTTTTGAAGTCTGATTGTTTCAGTTTGGGATTTTCGGCCGATTTTGAGAGTTTTGAAGTCTGATTGATTCAGTTTGAGATTTTCGGCCGATTTTGAGAGTTTTGAAGTCTGATTGATTCAGTTTGGGATTTTCGGCCGATTTTGAGAGTTTGAAGTCTGATTGATTCAGTTTGGGATTTTCGGCCGATTTTGAGAGTTTTGAAGTCTGATTGATTCAGTTTGGGATTTTCGGCCGATTTTGAGAGTTTTGAAGTCTGATTGATTCAGTTTGGATTTTCGGCCGATTTTGAGAGTTTTGAAGTCTGATTGATTCAGTTTGGGATTTTCGGCCGATTTTGAGAGTTTTGAAGTCTGATTGATTCAGTTTGGGATTTTCGGCCGATTTTGAGAGTTTTGAAGTCTGATTGATTCAGTTTGGGATTTTCGGCCGATTTTGAGAGTTTTGAAGTCTGATTGATTCAGTTTGGGATTTTCGGCCGATTTTGAGAGTTTTGAAGTCTGATTGATTCAGTTTGGGATTTTCGGCCGATTTTGAGAGTTTTGAAGTCTGATTGATTCAGTTTGGGATTTTCGGTCGATTTTGAGTGTTTTGAAGTCTGATTGATTCAGTTTGGGATTTTCGGCCGATTTTGAGAGTTTTGAAGTCTGATTGATTCAGTTTGGGATTTTCGGCCGATTTTGAGAGTTTTGAAGTCTGATTGATTCAGTTTGGGATTTTCGGCCGATTTTGAGAGTTTTGAAGTCTGATTGATTCAGTTTGGGATTTTCGGCCGATTTTGAGAGTTTTGAAGTCTGATTGATTCAGTTTGGGATTTTCGGCCGATTTTGAGAGTTTTGAAGTCTGATTGATTCAGTTTGGGATTTTCGGCGATTTTGAGAGTTTTGAAGTCTGATTGATTCAGTTTGGGATTTTCGGCCGATTTTGAGAGTTTTGAAGTCTGATTGATTCAGTTTGGGATTTTCGGCCGATTTTGAGAGTTTTGAAGTCTGATTGATTCAGTTTGGGATTTTCGGCCGATTTTGAGAGTTTTGAAGTCTGATTGATTCAGTTTGGGATTTTCGGCCGATTTTGAGAGTTTTGAAGTCTGATTGATTCAGTTTGGGATTTTCGGCCGATTTTGAGAGTTTTGAAGTCTGATTGATTCAGTTTGGGATTTTCGGCCGATTTTGAGAGTTTTGAAGTCTGATTGATTCAGTTTGGGATTTTCGGCCGATTTTGAGAGTTTGAAGTCTGATTGATTCAGTTTGGGATTTTCGGCCGATTTTGAGAGTTTTGATGTCTGATTGATTCAGTTTGGGATTTTCAGCCGATTTTGAGAGTTTTGAAGTCTGATTGATTCCGTTTGGGATTTTCGGCCGATTTTGAGAGTTTTGAAGTCTGATTGATTCAGTTTGGGATTTTCGGCCGATTTTGAGAGTTTTGAAGTCTGATTGATTCAGTTTGGGATTTTCGGCCGATTTGAGAGTTTTGAAGTCTGATTGATTCAGTTTGAGATTTTCGGCCGATTTTGAGAGTTTTGAAGTCTGATTGATTCAGTTTGGGATTTTCGGCCGATTTTGAGAGTTTTGAAGTCTGATTGATTCAGTTTGGGATTTTCGGCCGATTTTGAGAGTTTTGAAGTCTGATTGATTCAGTTTGGGATTTTCGGCCGATTTTGAGAGTTTTGAAGTCTGATTGATTCAGTTTGGGATTTTCGGCCGATTTTGAGAGTTTTGAAGTCTGATTGATTCAGTTTGGGATTTTCGGCCGATTTTGAGAGTTTTGAAGTCTGATTGATTCAGTTTGGGATTTTCGGCCGATTTTGAGAGTTTTGAAGTCTGATTGATTCAGTTTGGGATTTTCGGCCGATTTTGAGAGTTTTGAAGTCTGATTGATTCAGTTTGGGATTTTCGGCCGATTTGAGAGTTTTGAAGTCTGATTGATTCAGTTTGGGATTTTCGCCGATTTTGAGAGTTTTGATGTCTGATTGATTCAGTTGGGATTTTCAGCCGATTTTGAGAGTTTTGAAGTCTGATTGATTCCGTTTGGGATTTTCGGCCGATTTTGAGAGTTTTGAAGTCTGATTGATTCAGTTTGGGATTTTCGGCCGATTTTGAGAGTTTTGAAGTCTGATTGATTCAGTTTGGGATTTTCGGCCGATTTTGAGAGTTTTGAAGTCTGATTGATTCAGTTTGAGATTTTCGGCCGATTTTGAGAGTTTTGAAGTCTGATTGATTCAGTTTGGGATTTTCGGCGATTTGAGAGTTTTGAAGTCTGATTGATTCAGTTTGGGATTTTCGGCCGATTTTGAGAGTTTTGAAGTCTGATTGATTCAGTTTGGGATTTTCGGCCGATTTTGAGAGTTTTGAAGTCTGATTGATTCAGTTTGGGATTTTCGGCCGATTTTGAGAGTTTTGAAGTCTGATTGATTCAGTTTGGGATTTTCGGCCGATTTTGAGAGTTTTGAAGTCTGATTGATTCAGTTTGAGATTTTCGGCCGATTTTGAGAGTTTTGAAGTCTGATTGATTCAGTTTGGGATTTTCGGCCGATTTTGAGAGTTTTGAAGTCTGATTGATTCAGTTTGGGATTTTCGGCCGATTTTGAGAGTTTTGAAGTCTGATTGATTCAGTTTGAGATTTTCGGCCGATTTTGAGAGTTTTGAAGTCTGATTGATTCAGTTTGGATTTTCGGCCGATTTTGAGAGTTTTGAAGTCTGATTGATTCAGTTTGAGATTTTCGGCCGATTTTGAGAGTTTTGAAGTCTGATTGATTCAGTTTGGGATTTTCGGCCGATTTTGAGAGTTTTGAAGTCTGATTGATTCAGTTTGGGATTTTCGGCCGATTTTGAGAGTTTTGAAGTCTGATTGATTCAGTTTGAGATTTTCGGCCGATTTTGAGAGTTTTGAAGTCTGATTGATTCAGTTTGGGATTTTCGGCCGATTTGAGAGTTTGAAGTCTGATTGATTCAGTTTGGGATTTTCGGCCGATTTTGAGAGTTTTGAAGTCTGATTGATTCAGTTGGGATTTTCGGCCGATTTTGAGAGTTTTGAAGTCTGATTGATTCAGTTTGGGATTTTCGGCCGATTTTGAGAGTTTTGAAGTCTGATTGATTCAGTTTGGATTTTCGGCCGATTTTGAGAGTTTTGAAGTCTGATTGATTCAGTTTGGGATTTTCGGCCGATTTTGAGAGTTTTGAAGTCTGATTGATTCAGTTTGGGATTTTCGGCCGATTTGAGAGTTTTGAAGTCTGATTGATTCAGTTTGGGATTTTCGGCCGATTTTGAGAGTTTTGAAGTCTGATTGATTCAGTTTGGGATTTTCGGCCGATTTTGAGAGTTTTGATGTCTGATTGATTCAGTTTGGGATTTTCAGCCGATTTTGAGAGTTTTGAAGTCTGATTGATTCCGTTTGGGATTTTCGGCCGATTTTGAGAGTTTTGAAGTCTGATTGATTCAGTTTGGATTTTCGGCCGATTTTGAGAGTTTTGAAGTCTGATTGATTCAGTTTGGGATTTTCGGCCGATTTTGAGAGTTTTGAAGTCTGATTGATTCAGTTTGAGATTTTCGGCCGATTTTGAGAGTTTTGAAGTCTGATTGATTCAGTTTGGGATTTTCGGCCGATTTTGAGAGTTTTGAAGTCTGATTGATTCAGTTTGGGATTTTCGGCCGATTTTGAGAGTTTTGAAGTCTGATTGATTCAGTTTGGGATTTTCGGCCGATTTGAGAGTTTTGAAGTCTGATTGATTCAGTTTGGGATTTTCGGCCGATTTTGAGAGTTTTGAAGTCTGATTGATTCAGTTTGGGATTTTCGGCCGATTTTGAGAGTTTTGAAGTCTGATTGATTCAGTTTGAGATTTTCGGCCGATTTTGAGAGTTTTGAAGTCTGATTGATTCAGTTTGGGATTTTCGGCCGATTTTGAGAGTTTTGAAGTCTGATTGATTCAGTTTGGGATTTTCGGCCGATTTTGAGAGTTTTGAAGTCTGATTGATTCAGTTTGGGATTTTCGGCCGATTTTGAGAGTTTTGAAGTCTGATTGATTCAGTTTGGGATTTTCGGCCGATTTTGAGAGTTTTGAAGTCTGATTGATTCAGTTTGGGATTTTCGGCCGATTTTGAGAGTTTTGAAGTCTGATTGATTCAGTTGGGATTTTCGGCCGATTTTGAGAGTTTTGATGTCTGATTGATTCAGTTTGGGATTTTCAGCCGATTTTGAGAGTTTTGAAGTCTGATTGATTCAGTTTGGGATTTTCGGCCGATTTTGAGAGTTTTGAAGTCTGATTGATTCAGTTTGGGATTTTCGGCCGATTTTGAGAGTTTTGAAGTCTGATTGATTCAGTTTGGGATTTTCGGCGATTTTGAGAGTTTTGAAGTCTGATTGATTCAGTTTGAGATTTTCGGCCGATTTTGAGAGTTTTGAAGTCTGATTGATTCAGTTTGGGATTTTCGGCCGTTTTTGAGAGTTTTGAAGCTCTGATTGATTCAGTTTGGGATTTTCGGCCGATTTTGAGAGTTTTGAAGCCTGATTGATTCAGTTTGGGATTTTCGGCCGATTTGAGAGTTTTGATGTCTGATTGATTCAGTTTGGGAATTTCGGCCGATTTTGAGTGTTTTGAAGTCTGATTGATTCAGTTTGGGATTTTCGGCCGATTTTGAGAGTTTTGAAGTCTGATTGTTTCAGTTTGGGATTTTCGGCCGATTTTGAGAGTTTTGAAGTCTGATTGATTCAGTTTGGGATTTTCGGCCGATTTTGAGAGTTTTGAAGTCTGATTGATTCAGTTTGGGATTTTCGGCCGATTTTGAGAGTTTTGATGTCTGATTGATTCAGTTTGGGATTTTCGGCCGATTTTGAGAGTTTTGATGTCTGATTGATTCAGTTTGGGATTTTCAGCCGATTTTGAGAGTTTTGAAGTCTGATTGATTCAGTTAGGGATTTTCGGCCGATTTTAAGAGTTTTGATGTCTGATTGATTCAGTTTGGGATTTTCGGCCGATTTTGAGAGTTTTGATGTCTGATTGATTCAGTTTGGGATTTTCGGCCGATTTTGAGAGTTTTGAAGTTTGATTGATTCAGTTTGGGATTTTCGGCCGATTTTGAGAGTTTGAAGTTTGATTGATTCAGTTTGGGATTTCGGCCGATTTTGAGAGTTTTGATGTCTGATTGATTCAGTTTGGGATTTTCGGCCGATTTGAGAGTTTGAAGTCTGATTGATTCAGTTTGGGATTTTCGGCCGATTTTGAGAGTTTTGAAGTCTGATTGATTCAGTTTGGGATTTTCGGCCGATTTTGAGAGTTTTGAAGTCTGATTGATTCAGTTTGGGATTTTCGGCCGATTTTGAGAGTTTTGAAGTCTGATTGATTCAGTTTGAGATTTTCGGCCGATTTTGAGAGTTTTGAAGTCTGATTGATTCAGTTTGGGATTTTCGGCCGATTTTGAGAGTTTTGAAGTCTGATTGATTCAGTTTGGGATTTTCGGCCGATTTGAGAGTTTTGAAGTCTGATTGATTCAGTTTGGGATTTTCGGCCGATTTTGAGAGTTTGAAGTCTGATTGATTCAGTTTGGGATTTTCGGCCGATTTTGAGAGTTTTGATGTCTGATTGATTCAGTTTGGGATTTTCGGCCGATTTTGAGAGTTTTGAAGTCTGATTGATTCAGTTTGGGATTTTCGGCCGATTTTGAGAGTTTTGAAGTCTGATTGATTCAGTTTGGGAATTTCGGCCGATTTTGAGAGTTTTGAAGTCTGATTGATTCAGTTTGGGATTTTCAGCCGATTTTGAGAGTTTTGAAGTCTGATTGATTCAGTTAGGGATTTTCGGCCGATTTTGAGAGTTTTGAAGTCTGATTGATTCAGTTTGGATTTTCGGCCGATTTTGAGAGTTTTGAAGTTTGATTGATTCAGTTTGGGATTTTCGGCCGATTTTGAGAGTTTGAAGTCTGATTGATTCAGTTTGGATTTTCGGCCGATTTTGAGAGTTTGAAGTTTGATTGATTCAGTTTGGGATTTTCGGCCGATTTTGAGAGTTTTGAAGTTTGATTGATTCAGTTTGGGATTTTCGGCCGATTTTGAGAGTTTTGAAGCCTGATTGATTCAGTTTGGGATTTTCGGCCGATTTTGAGAGTTTTGATGTCTGATTGATTCAGTTTGGGATTTTCGGCCGATTTTGAGAGTTTTGATGTCTGATTGATTCAGTTTGGGATTTTCAGCCGATTTTGAGAGTTTTGAAGTCTGATTGATTCAGTTAGGGATTTTCGGCCGATTTTAAGAGTTTTGATGTCTGATTGATTCAGTTTGGGATTTTCGGCCGATTTTGAGAGTTTTGATGTCTGATTGATTCAGTTTGGGATTTTCGGCCGATTTTGAGAGTTTTGAAGTCTGATTGATTCAGTTTGGGAATTTCGGCCGATTTTGAGAGTTTTGAAGTCTGATTGATTCAGTTTGGGATTTTCGGCCGATTTTGAGAGTTTTGAAGTCTGATTGTTTCAGTTTGGGATTTTCGGCCGATTTTGAGAGTTTTGAAG
Organism: Heterodontus francisci; assembly: GCF_036365525.1. Classification (NCBI taxonomy): domain Eukaryota; kingdom Metazoa; phylum Chordata; class Chondrichthyes; order Heterodontiformes; family Heterodontidae; genus Heterodontus; species Heterodontus francisci. The sequence goes on along the minus strand of NW_027141135.1, from coordinate 7,121 downwards.
TCTGATTGATTCAGTTTGGGATTTTCGGCCGATTTTGAGAGTTTGAAGTCTGATTGATTCAGTTTGGGATTTTCGGCCGATTTTGAGAGTTTTGATGTCTGATTGATTCAGTTTGGGATTTTCAGCCGATTTTGAGAGTTTTGAAGTCTGATTGATTCAGTTTGGGATTTTCGGCCGATTTTGAGAGTTTTGAAGTTTGATTGATTCAGTTTGGGATTTCGGCCGATTTTGAGAGTTTGAAGTTGATTGATTCAGTTTGGGATTTTCGGCCGATTTTGAGAGTTTTGAAGTTTGATTGATTCAGTTTGGGATTTCGGCCGATTTTGAGAGTTTTGAAGTTGATTGATTCAGTTTGGGATTTTCGGCCGATTTTGAGAGTTTTGAAGCCTGATTGATTCAGTTTGGGATTTTCGGCCGATTTTGAGAGTTTGATGTCTGATTGATTCAGTTTGGGATTTTCGGCGATTTTGAGAGTTTTGATGTCTGATTGATTCAGTTTGGGATTTTCAGCCGATTTTGAGAGTTTTGAAGTCTGATTGATTCAGTTAGGGATTTTCGGCCGATTTTAAGAGTTTTGATGTCTGATTGATTCAGTTTGGGATTTTCGGCCGATTTGAGAGTTTTGATGTCTGATTGATTCAGTTTGGGATTTTCGGCCGATTTTGAGAGTTTTGAAGTCTGATTGATTCAGTTTGGGAATTTCGGCCGATTTTGAGAGTTTTGAAGTCTGATTGATTCAGTTTGGGATTTTCGCCGATTTTGAGAGTTTTGATGTCTGATTGTTTCAGTTTGGGATTTTCGGCCGATTTTGAGAGTTTTGAAGTCTGATTGATTCAGTTTGGGATTTTCGGCCGATTTTGAGAGTTTTGAAGTCTGATTGATTCAGTTTGGGATTTTCGGCCGATTTTGAGAGTTTTGATGTCTGATTGATTCAGTTTGGGATTTTCAGGCCGATTTTGAGAGTTTTGAAGTCTGATTGATTCAGTTAGGGATTTTCGGCCGATTTTGAGAGTTTTGAAGTCTGATTGATTCAGTTTGGGATTTTCGGCCGATTTTGAGAGTTTTGAAGTTTGATTGATTCAGTTTGGGATTTTCGGCCGATTTTGAGAGTTTTGAAGTTTGATTGATTCAGTTTGGATTTTCGGCCGATTTTGAGAGTTTTGAAGTCTGATTGATTCAGTTTGAGATTTTCGGCCGATTTTGAGAGTTTTGAAGTCTGATTGATTCAGTTTGGATTTTCGGCGATTTTGAGAGTTTTGAAGTCTGATTGATTCAGTTTGGGATTTTCGGCCGATTTTGAGAGTTTTGAAGTCTGATTGATTCAGTTTGGGATTTTCGCCGATTTTGAGAGTTTTGAAGTCTGATTGATTCAGTTTGGGATTTTCGGCCGATTTTGAGAGTTTTGATGTCTGATTGATTCAGTTTGGGATTTTCAGCCGATTTTGAGAGTTTTGAAGTCTGATTGATTCAGTTAGGGATTTTCGGCCGATTTTGAGAGTTTTGAAGTCTGATTGATTCAGTTTGGGATTTTCGGCCGATTTTGAGAGTTTTGAAGTTTGATTGATTCAGTTTGGGATTTTCGGCCGATTTTGAGAGTTTTGAAGTTGATTGATTCAGTTTGGGATTTTCGGCCGATTTTGAGAGTTTTGAAGTCTGATTGATTCAGTTTGGGATTTTCGGCCGATTTTGAGAGTTTTGATGTCTGATTGATTCAGTTTGGGATTTCGGCCGATTTTGAGAGTTTTGATGTCTGATTGATTCAGTTTGGGATTTTCGGCCGATTTTGAGAGTTTTGAAGTCTGATTGATTCAGTTTGGGAATTTCGGCCGATTTTGAGAGTTTTGAAGTCTGATTGATTCAGTTTGGGATTTTCGGCCGATTTTGAGAGTTTTGAAGTCTGATTGTTTCAGTTTGGGATTTTCGGCCGATTTTGAGAGTTTTGAAGTCTGATTGATTCAGTTTGGGATTTTCGGCCGATTTTGAGAGTTTTGAAGTCTGATTGATTCAGTTTGGGATTTTCGGCCGATTTTGAGAGTTTTGATGTCTGATTGATTCAGTTTGGGATTTTCAGCCGATTTTGAGAGTTTTGAAGTCTGATTGATTCAGTTAGGGATTTTCGGCCGATTTTGAGAGTTTTGAAGTCTGATTGATTCAGTTTGGGATTTTCGGCCGATTTTGAGAGTTTTGATGTCTGATTGATTCAGTTTGGGATTTTCAGCCGATTTGAGAGTTTTGAAGTCTGATTGATTCCGTTTGGGATTTTCGGCCGATTTTGAGAGTTTTGAAGTCTGATTGATTCAGTTTGGGATTTTCGGCCGATTTTGAGAGTTTTGAAGTCTGATTGATTCAGTTTGGGATTTTCGGCCGATTTTGAGAGTTTTGAAGTCTGATTGATTCAGTTTGAGATTTTCGGCCGATTTTGAGAGTTTTGAAGTCTGATTGATTCAGTTTGGGATTTTCGGCCGATTTTGAGAGTTTTGAAGTCTGATTGATTCAGTTTGGGATTTTCGGCCGATTTTGAGAGTTTTGAAGTCTGATTGATTCAGTTTGGGATTTTCGGCCGATTTTGAGAGTTTTGAAGTCTGATTGATTCAGTTGGGATTTTCGGCCGATTTTGAGAGTTTTGAAGTCTGATTGATTCAGTTTGGGATTTTCGGCCGATTTTGAGAGTTTTGAAGTCTGATTGATTCAGTTTGAGATTTTCGGCCGATTTTGAGAGTTTTGAAGTCTGATTGATTCAGTTTGGGATTTTCGGCCGATTTTGAGAGTTTTGAAGTCTGATTGATTCAGTTTGAGATTTTCGGCCGATTTTGAGAGTTTTGAAGTCTGATTGATTCAGTTTGGGATTTTCGGCCGATTTTGAGAGTTTTGAAGTCTGATTGATTCAGTTTGGGATTTTCGGCCGATTTTGAGAGTTTTGAAGTCTGATTGATTCAGTTTGGGATTTTCGGCCGATTTTGAGAGTTTTGATGTCTGATTGATTCAGTTTGGGATTTTCAGCCGATTTTGAGAGTTTTGAAGTCTGATTGATTCAGTTTGGATTTTCGGCCGATTTTGAGAGTTTTGAAGTCTGATTGATTCAGTTTGGGAATATTTCGGCCGATTTGAGAGTTTTGATGTCTGATTGATTCAGTTTGGGATTTTCAGCCGATTTTGAGAGTTTTGAAGTCTGATTGATTCAGTTTGGGATTTTCGGCGATTTTGAGAGTTTTGAAGTCTGATTGATTCAGTTTGGGATTTCGGCCGATTTTGAGAGTTTTGAAGTCTGATTGATTCAGTTTGGGATTTTCGGCCGATTTTGAGAGTTTTGAAGTCTGATTGATTCAGTTGAGATTTTCGACCGATTTTGAGAGTTTTGAAGTCTGATTGATTCAGTTTGGGATTTTCGGCCGTTTTTGAGAGTTTTGAAGCCTGATTGATTCAGTTTGGGATTTTCGGCCGATTTTGAGAGTTTTGAAGCCTGATTGATTCAGTTTGGGATTTTCGGCCGTTTTTGAGAGTTTTGAAGCCTGATTGATTCAGTTTGGGATTTTCGGCCGATTTTGAGAGTTTTGAAGCCTGATTGATTCAGTTTGGGATTTTCGGCCGATTTTGAGAGTTTTGATGTCTGATTGATTCAGTTTGGGATTTTCGGCCGATTTTGAGAGTTTTGATGTCTGATTGATTCAGTTTGGGATTTTCAGCCGATTTTGAGAGTTTTGATGTCTGATTGATTCAGTTTGGATTTTCGGCCGATTTTGAGAGTTTTGAAGTCTGATTGATTCAGTTTGGGATTTTCGGCCGATTTTGAGAGTTTTGATGTCTGATTGATTCAGTTTGGGATTTTCAGCCGATTTTGAGAGTTTTGAAGTCTGATTGATTCAGTTAGGGATTTTCGGCCGATTTTGAGAGTTTTGATGTCTGATTGATTCAGTTTGGGATTTTCGGCCGATTTTGAGAGTTTTGAAGTCTGATTGATTCAGTTTGGATTTTCGGCCGATTTTGAGAGTTTTGATGTCTGATTGATTCAGTTTGGGATTTTCAGCCGATTTTGAGAGTTTTGAAGTCTGATTGATTCAGTTAGGGATTTTCGGCCGATTTTAGAGTTTTGATGTCTGATTGATTCAGTTTGGGATTTTCGGCCGATTTTGAGAGTTTTGATGTCTGATTGATTCAGTTTGGGATTTTCGGCCGATTTTGAGAGTTTTGAAGTATGATTGATTCAGTTTGGGAATTTCGGCCGATTTTGAGTGTTTGAAGTCTGATTGATTCAGTTTGGGATTTTCGGCCCGATTTTGAGAGTTTTGAAGTCTGATTGTTTCAGTTGGGATTTTCGGCCGATTTGAGAGTTTTGAAGTCTGATTGATTCAGTTTGGGATTTTCGGCCGATTTTGAGAGTTTTGAAGTCTGATTGATTCAGTTTGGGATTTTCGGCCGATTTTGAGAGTTTTGAAGTCTGATTGATTCAGTTAGGGATTTTCGGCCGATTTTGAGAGTTTTGATGTCTGATTGATTCAGTTTGGGATTTTCGGCCGATTTTGAGAGTTTTGAAGTCTGATTGATTCAGTTTGGGATTTTCGGCCGATTTTGAGAGTTTTGAAGTCTGATTGATTCAGTTTGGGATTTTCGGCCGATTTTGAGAGTTTTGATGTCTGATTGATTCAGTTTGGGATTTTCAGCCGATTTTGAGAGTTTTGAAGTCTGATTGATTCAGTTTGGGATTTTCGGCCGATTTGAGAGTTTTGAAGTCTGATTGATTCAGTAGGGATTTTCGGCCGATTTTGAGAGTTTTGATGTCTGATTGATTCAGTTTGGGATTTTCGGCCGATTTTGAGAGTTTTGAAGTCTGATTGATTCAGTTTGAGATTTTCGGCCGATTTTGAGAGTTTTGAAGTCTGATTGATTCAGTTTGGGATTTTCGGCCGTTTTTGAGAGTTTTGAAGCCTGATTGATTCAGTTTGGGATTTTCGGCCGATTTTGAGAGTTTTGAAGCTGATTGATTCAGTTTGGGATTTTCGGCCGTTTTTGAGAGTTTTGAAGCCTGATTGATTCAGTTTGGATTTTCGGCCGATTTTGAGAGTTTGAAGCCTGATTGATTCAGTTTGGGATTTTCGGCCGATTTTGAGAGTTTTGATGTCTGATTGATTCAGTTTGGGATTTTCGGCCGATTTTGAGAGTTTGATGTCTGATTGATTCAGTTTGGGATTTTCAGCCGATTTGAGAGTTTTGATGTCTGATTGATTCAGTTTGGGATTTTCGGCCGATTTTGAGAGTTTTGATGTCTGATTGATTCAGTTTGGGATTTTCAGCCGATTTTGAGAGTTTTGAAGTCTGATTGATTCAGTTAGGGATTTTCGGCCGATTTTAAGAGTTTTGATGTCTGATTGATTCAGTTTGGGATTTTCGGCCGATTTTGAGAGTTTTTGATGTCTGATTGATTCAGTTTGGGATTTTCGGCCGATTTTGAGAGTTTTGAAGTCTGATTGATTCAGTTTGGGAATTTCGGCCGATTTTGAGTGTTTTGAAGTCTGATTGATTCAGTTTGGGATTTTCGGCCGATTTTGAGAGTTTTGAAGTCTGATTGTTTCAGTTTGGGATTTTCGGCCGATTTTGAGAGTTTTGAAGTCTGATTGATTCAGTTTGGGATTTTCGGCCGATTTTGAGAGTTTTGAAGTCTGATTGATTCAGTTTGGGATTTTCGGCCGATTTTGAGAGTTTTGATGTCTGATTGATTCAGTTTGGGATTTTCAGCCGATTTTGAGAGTTTTGAAGTCTGATTGATTCAGTTAGGGATTTTCGGCCGATTTTGAGAGTTTTGATGTCTGATTGATTCAGTTTGGGATTTTCGGCCGATTTTGAGAGTTTTGAAGTCTGATTGATTCAGTTTGGGATTTTCGGCCGATTTTGAGAGTTTTGATGTCTGATTGATTCAGTTTGGGATTTTCAGCCGATTTTGAGAGTTTTGAAGTCTGATTGATTCAGTTAGGGATTTTCGGCCGATTTTAAGAGTTTTGATGTCTGATTGATTCAGTTTGGGATTTTCGGCCGATTTTGAGAGTTTTGATGTCTGATTGATTCAGTTTGGGATTTTCGGCCGATTTTGAGAGTTTTGAAGTATGATTGATTCAGTTTGGGAATTTCGGCCGATTTTGAGTGTTTTGAAGTCTGATTGATTCAGTTTGGGATTTTCGGCCGATTTTGAGAGTTTTGAAGTCTGATTGTTTCAGTTTGGGATTTTCGGCCGATTTTGAGAGTTTTGAAGTCTGATTGATTCAGTTTGGGATTTTCGGCCGATTTTGAGAGTTTTGAAGTCTGATTGATTCAGTTTGGGATTTTCGGCCGATTTTGAGAGTTTTGAAGTCTGATTGATTCAGTTAGGGATTTTCGGCCGATTTTGAGAGTTTTGATGTCTGATTGATTCAGTTTGGGATTTTCGCCGATTTTGAGAGTTTTGAAGTCTGATTGATTCAGTTTGGGATTTTCGGCCGATTTTGAGAGTTTTGAAGTCTGATTGATTCAGTTTGGGATTTTCGGCCGATTTTGAGAGTTTTGATGTCTGATTGATTCAGTTTGGGATTTCAGCCGATTTTGAGAGTTTTGAAGTCTGATTGATTCAGTTTGGGATTTTCGGCCGATTTTGAGAGTTTTGAAGTCTGATTGATTCAGTTTGGGATTTTCGGCCGATTTTGAGAGTTTTGAAGTCTGATTGATTCAGTTTGGGATTTTCGGCCGATTTTGAGAGTTTTGAAGTCTGATTGATTCAGTTTGAGATTTTCGGCCGATTTTGAGAGTTTTGAAGTCTGATTGATTCAGTTTGGGATTTTCGGCCGTTTTTGAGAGTTTTGAAGCCTGATTGATTCAGTTTGGGATTTTCGCCGATTTTGAGAGTTTGAGCCTGATTGATTCAGTTTGGGATTTTCGGCCGATTTTGAGAGTTTTGATGTCTGATTGATTCAGTTTGGGATTTCGGCCGATTTTGAGAGTTTTGATGTCTGATTGATTCAGTTTGGGATTTTCAGCCGATTTTGAGAGTTTTGAAGTCTGATTGATTCAGTTAGGGATTTTCGGCCGATTTTAAGAGTTTTGATGTCTGATTGATTCAGTTTGGGATTTTCGGCCGATTTTGAGAGTTTTGATGTCTG